>NC_041019.1:35061297-35140010 GCF_004193775.1 Glycine soja
AAATTCATGTTCATAAAGAAAAGAAAAAGGTTTTTATCTATACATGTATGTAAAAGGAAGGTGTGTATAAAAGGTTTTTTTGTGTGTATAAAAAATACGTGTAGAGAAATTCTTGTGTGTGTGAACAACGATTATATATAAAGAAAATTTTGTATAAACCATAGGTGTGTGTTGGAGAAAAACAAAAAAGATCTTTGAATGTAAATAGGGTTTGATCATGTTACGTAAAGAGAGAGAATTCCAATGTGTGTACAGAAAAAAGTTTGTCATGTATAAAAATATAGATGTACAAAGAAAGGTTTTCCTCATAAAGGACCACAGGTGTATAGTTTTAGGGGACATATATAAAAATAAAACAAAAAGTAAAGAGAAAGAAAGACCGCGAAGGTCGACATGTTATAGTTAAGAAGTATAAATCATTCGTAAAGAGCAAACGCATCTTTTGGAAACAAGGGACTGATGCTAAGAGTTTATTTTCCGGAATAAACCGAGATAAGAATGGATGAATTCATTGAGCTGATGAAAGAACATAACTTGGAAACGTTGGGTCTGTCTGTGTAAATTCCCAACCGTAGTATCACAATGCCATAAACAGGATGCTTGAGTGCCCACCTGGCTGTAACCATGACTAATTTTGCACGTTGTTTTCAAATCATCATTGTCACGCGTGCCTCATGGAGTGATAGGGGAGTTCGGCCCGAGACCGACACCTTGACACCCAAATTTGTTTTGCCCCAGATATCAAGATTGGGTTCCCACGATAAAAGGCCCCATTGAAACACAACCTTAGACCTTTTTGAACCTTGGCCTGTAAAAAAGGAATCCTCATTCTTTCCCCCGAAGCAAAGGATAGCGGAATCTCCTTAAGGGAGAGCAAATAGAATGCTAAACCCGATTTCCCAAAGAAAGGGATGGGGGAAGGAAAAGTGAAAAGAAAGAAAAGGAAGAAATGGAAAGAAAGAAAAAAAGAAAAAGGAAAATAAAGAAAAAGAACAGAAGAAAGGAAGGAAGGATTCCCGATCAAAGATCGAAAGGAAGTGAAAAGGGAAAAGAAGAAATTCTCGATCAATGAAGGAAAGAGGGCAAAAATTCTTCAAGCCAGATTGCCACTCGAAATCATTTTTCGACAGGCAATATCCCACCCCACGTGAACAAAGAGGAAAAGACCGAAACACCCAGCTTCCTCTCCAAAAACACCACCCTCGAGAAAATCCTATTGGTCCGTGATCGTACGTTTGATCTTTGATTCGATAGGAAATCGTGTGCAAAATAGAGTCATGGTGCAGTTATGGTTTGGGAATAGGATAAAACACTTGCCTTGTGAGTTTTATACACTATAAGTGATTTATTTTCAGCTTAACCCGATGTTTCCCCTGCATGTTCATTTAAAAGCTAAAAGTTGACATCCTACCCTTCATTCTCGGTTACAAGGAAGATTACCCTTGGCACAAGTATATTGTTTCACTAAGATGTGGTGCTCTCGCGAATGATTTATTTTTCTTTGCAAAAAGCACGTTATCCTTTTAGGTGGAAAAACCCGGTGGACCGTTCGGTCCTGCCAACCTTTTCGAAGCTCCATGAATTGTGTTTTCGTTCATGTGTCCTCCACTTTCGAGTTTGGAGCTGTGTTTCATGATTACCTAAGTGAGGACCCTCAAGGCAATCCTCCATTCTCACCTTTTTCGGAGCCCCATGAATGTTATTGCCAAGCGCTGTTCATGTGTCCTCCACTTTCGAGTTTGGACCTGTGTTTCATGATTGCCTAAGTGAGGACCCTCAAGGCAATCCTCCATTCTCACCTTTTTTCGGAGCCCCATGAATCTTATTGCCTAGGGCTGTTCATGTGTCCTCAACTTTCGAGTTTGGACCTGTGTTTCATGATTGCCTAAGTGAGGACCCTCAAGGCAATCCTCCATTCTCACCTTTTTCGGAGCCCCATGAATGTTATTGCCTAGGGTTGTTCATGTGTCCTCCATTTTCGAGTTTAGAGCTGCGCTTCATGATTGCCTAAGTGAGGACCCTAAGGCAATCCTCCATTCTCTCATTTTTAGAAGCCCCATGAATGTTATTGCCTAGCGATGTTCATGTGTCCTCCACATTCGAGTTTGGAGCTGTGTTTCATGATTGCCTAAGTGAGGACCCTCAAGGCAATCCTCCATTCTCACCTTTTTCGAAGCCCCATGAATGTTATTGCCTAGGGCTGTTCATGTGTCCTCCACTTTCGAGTTTGGAGCTGTGTTTCATGATTGCCTAAGTGAGGACCCTCAAGGCAATCCTCCATTCTCACCTTTTTTCGGAGCCCCATGAATGTTATTGCCTAGGGCTGTTCATGTGTCCTCCATTTTCGAGTTTGGAGCTGTGCTTCATGATTGCCTAAGTGAGGACCCTCAAGGCAATCCTCCATTCTCACCTTTTTTGGAGCCCCATGAATGTTATTGCCTAGGGCTATTCATGTGTCCTCCACTTTCGAGTTTGGAGCTGTCTTTCATGATTGCCTAAGTGAGGACCCTCAAGGCAATCCTCCATTCTCACCTTTTTCGGAGCCCCATGAATGTTATTGCCTAGGGCTTTTCATGTGTCTCCACTTCAAGTTTGGAGCTGTGTTTCATGATTGCCTAAGTGAGGACCGTCAAGGCAATCCTCCATTCTCACCTTTTTCGGAGCCCCATGAATGTTATTGCCTAGGGCTGTTCATGTGTCCTCCACTTTCGAGTTTGGAGCTGTGTTTCATGATTTCCTAGTGAGGACCCTCAAGGAAATCCTCCATTCTCACCTTTTACGGAGCCCCATGAATGTTATTGCCTAGGGATGTTCATGTGTCCTCCACTTTCGAGTTTGGAGCTGTGTTTCATGATTGCCTAAGTGAGGACCCTCAAGGCAATCCTCCATTCTCACCTTTTTCGGAGCCCCATGAATGTTATTGCCTAGTGCTGTTCATGTGACCTCCACTTTCGAGTTTGGAGTTGTGTTTCATGATTGCCAAAGTGAGGACCCTCAAGGCAATCCTCCATTCTCACCTTTTTTCGGAGCTCCATGAATTGCGTTTTCGTTCATGTGTCCTCCACTTTCGGGTTTGGTGCTGTGTTTGATGATTGCCTAAGTGAGGACCCTCAAGGCAATCCTCCATTCTCACCTTTTTCGGAGCCCCATGAATGTTATTGCCTAGCGCTGTTCATGTGTCCTACACTTTCGAGTTTGGAGCTGTGTTTCATGATTGCCTAAGTGAGGACCCTCAAGGCAATCCTCCATTCTCACCTTTTTCGGAGCCCCATGAATGTTATTGCCTAGGGTTGTTCATGTGTCCTCCATTTTCGAGTTTAGAGCTGCGCTTCATGATTGCCTAAGTGAGGACCCTAAGGCAATCCTCCATTCTCTCATTTTTAGAAGCCCCATGAATGTTATTGCCTAGCGATGTTCATGTGTCCTCCACTTTCGAGTTTGGAGCTGTGTTTCATGAATGCCTAAGTGAGGACCCTCAAGGCAATCCTCCATTCTCACCTTTTTTCGGAGCCCCATGAATGTTATTGCCTAGCGCTATTCATGTATCCTCCACATTCGAATTTGGAGCTGTGTTACATGATTGCCTAAGTGAGGACCCTCAAGGCAATCCTCCATTCTCACCTTTTTCGGAGCCCCATGAATGTTATTGCCTAGGGCTGTTCATGTGTCCTCCACTTTCGAGTTTGGAGCTGTGTTTCATGATTGCCTAAGTGAGGACCCTCAAGGCAATCCTCCATTCTCACCTTTTTTCGGAGCCCCATGAATGTTATTGCCTAGGGCTGTTCATGTGTCCTCCACTTTCAAGTTTGGAGCTGTGTTTTATGATTGCCTAAGTCAGGACCCTCAAGGCAATCCTCCATTCTCACCTTTTTCGGAGCCCCATGAATGTTATTGCCTAGGGCTGTTCCTGTGTCTCCACTTCGAGTTTGGAGCTGTGTTTCATGATTGCCTAAGTGAGGACCGTTAAGGCAATCCTCCATTCTCACCTTTTTCGGAGCCCCATGAATGTTATTGCCTAGGGCTGTTCATGTGTCCTCCACTTTCGAGTTTGGAGCTGTGTTTCATGATTGCCTAAGTGAGAACCGTCAAGGAAATCCTCCATTCTCACCTTTTTTCGGAGCCCCATGAATGTTATTGCCTAGGGCTGTTCATGTGTCCTCCATTTTCGAGTGTGGAGCTGTGTTTCATGATTGCTTAAGTGCGGACCCTCAAGACGATCCTCCATTCTCCACCTTTTTTCAGAGCCCCATGAATGTCATTGCCTAGCGCTGTTCATGTGTCCTCCATTATCAAGCGCGAAGCCTCTGGTGACTGGGAAACACGTTATTCTGTTGTCTTCCGGATCGGTGCCTTCGCCAAATATGTGTATATGTGTATATGTATATTATATTCGATGTTCTGGTTGTTGTTTGTATTTTGTTTTGTGCAGAAGAAAAAAGAAGGAGTAGAGACGAGAGTCGTCATCACGGAAAGGGCAGGACGGACGAAACCAGTGTCCTATCTTTGCTTTCCTCTTATCTCCGATGAGAGGTAAGTAAAGAGGGGCAACTGTCATACCCTAATTTGGTCCGGGGATTATTACTTGATGACATGCAACCTTTGGTTAGCCGCTTTGAGATACTTGGCGTCCTTTGTTGCACAATAAATGAAGTCCCGAGACGTGTCAGAAATCAAAAGGAAGCAGGCTTGCGCGATCCGTGAAATTCCTTAATGTGGCGGAAATCGAAAAGAGGTGTTTTTGCGCAATTCGTGAGTTTCCGTAACTTCTTCGAAAACTAAAAAAGAGTAAATACATAATCCGTAAGGATTCGTAACCTTGCGGAAGGAAAATAAGTATCGTTACGAAATTCGTAAAGTTTCGTAACGCTACGGAAAAAGAATTAGCAAAAAAATAGAAGGGGTGCATTTAGTAAAAAGGGGGGGTACAAATAGCAATCTGGCCCACTTGGGCCTTCCAGATCCTTCCTTCAGAAGGCTGTTGCTTCTGGAGGAAGCAACCTTGCTCGCCTGGGCGAGCTGGGTGGAAAGCTCCTCCCCTATTTTGCTATAAATAGGGGGAGGAGTGAAGAAGAAAAGGGTTTAGCTTCTTAGGCACTTCTCTCTCTCTCGAAATTGTTGAGGAAAATTAGTTCCGTGAAGAAAATCCAAGCCGAGGCGCTTCCGTAATGTTTCCGTGAGTAATTACGCGAAGATTCTCGACCGTTCTTCAACATTCATCGTTCGTTCTTCGTTTTCTTCAGTCTTCAACGGGTAAGTACCTCATACCGAGCTTTTCAATTCATTCTATGTACCCGTGGTGGTCCACATTTTGTTTCATGTATTTTTATTCTCGTTTTCATTCGCTTTTTATACCCCCTTTTGACGTGCTTAAGCCATTTATTTAAGTCATTTCTCGCTTAATCTAAAAATAAAATAAATTTCCACCGATCGTTTGAATTGTATCATCCGTTAATTTCGTTTAAAATGAATTTCGACCGTTCGGTCGTGCCGTAACCACGTTGGAAATAAAAAAAGAGATAAAATAATAATAAAAAAAATAATACCTTTTAGTAAAGTAAAGCGAAAAAATCAATCGGACGTTTTCTCTTTGGGATTTCTCATTCTTAATTGAATCGACTAATAACTAAAGTGAAACTAAGGCTAAAATCAAATTCGCCTAGTCAAGCTCGTCCACAAAAATAGGTTTTTTTGAAAGTTTATCATTTCAGTTTCTTACTAAGTAAAATGGATCATTTTTAAGGTCCAACGCCTTAAAATGATCACCTTTCAAAGTAAAAGAATCGCTTGATTCACGCTTAAGAAAGAACTACGTGGGTCTGATTTCCTCTCCAAAGGAGGGTACGTAGGAGCAAAAGCCCCGCTTTTGTCGACCTCAAAAAATAAAAAGAAATAAAGTTAAGGTAACACAATTTCCACAATTCTAAAAAATAGGCTGTTGTCCTTCGAGACAAACGTAAGAGGTGCTAATACCTTCCTCAAGCGTAAATACAACTCCCGAACTTAGAATTTTCATTTTGACCGGTTTCCTTCGGTTTTCCCGACGTTTTCCACAAATAAACGTTGGTGGCGACTCCGCGCATCTTCCTCCTTTGGAAAGCGCACCTGTGAGCCTCGCCCTCGCTCGCCCGCAAAAGGGCACGTTGCGACACGTAGAAATTTTATTCACAATGCTTCTTTCTTTTTATCATGATTTTGGTTCATTCATTTTTTTTATTTTGGACAATGTTCCTAAAAGTGAAAAAATCTACACGATACCGGAACTTCAACAAACACTATTGACAACAACGAAGTAAAGACTAACGTAACAGCTTAAACGACATGTATGCACAAAACAAAAGTCAGTCAAAACAAAACAAACGTTAGTCCCTCAAGTTATAAGAACAAGATAGCATACAAATGATAAATGATGGAACATACGAATCTGGGGATCCCACGGTCATATGGCTCCGCATGCCCCCGGACTCTTGGGTCATGGTAACAAAAGATGGGGTGGTCAACAAAAGCAGGGCTTTTGCTCCTACGTATCCTCAATTTGTGATGAGGAACTCAAACCTACGTAGTTCTTGATAACTGTGAGACTAAAAATAGTCTCGGTGTTTTCTTCACCAAAATGCGAACATGCTTTAGTAAAGAGACAAAACTTCCAACTGATCAGAGCAACATATGCTTTTTGGATGAAAAACAATGTGTCTATCGGGGAAGGAGAGTATGCTGATGAAATTTTCTCATAACCGTAAATGAGATTTTGGATGTTTAGCATTTCATTTCTAAATGACCATTTAGAGGAAACACTGGGTCCAATAGGAGAAAATCACTCAAAGTGTATCAATCTCACACAGGTAAGTGTTTTATCCTAATTCCGAACCATAGATATGTCATGACTTGATTTTGCAAATCATTTCCTATCGAATCAAAGATTACATGCGTGATCATGGATCAATAGGACTTATTTTGGGAATGGTTTTTAGGTGGGGAATTTGGCTTTGAGTGTTGTTGCCTTTTCCTCTTCTGTTTTTGTTTAGTGCATGGCGAGAAAGTCGCTAGCGCACAGGATTTTGTCGGCAATCAAAGGGAGAGAACCATTTTAGGTTGTGGTTTCCTTTTCCTTTTTTACTTGGTGACAATTCTGTATTGTTCAGATATTGTCTGGTCCAAAGACCTTTCTGTATATTTCTTCTGTTTTCTTCCGATCTTTGATCGGGAATTTTCTTTCCTTTTTTTGCTTTCTCCCACTCTTTGATTGGGAATTTTTATTTTTTTTTCCTCTTTTTTTTTTGTTTTCCGAGGGCAAGGATTGACATTCTCACCCTGGGTCAAGGTTTATGATAAGTTGGGATTTTGGCTCAAGGCTTGTAGAACGGCTGGTCATGATATATGTCAGGGTTTGGCTAGCGGTTCGGGGATAAAGGGGGTGTCCTACATTATTTCCATGATACACATGCAACAATGATGATTAGGAAATTTTATGCAAAACTGGTCATGCATGCACCCATGTGGACACTCAAGCATCAAGTTTTTATGGTCATGTGACACTAGGGCTCAGGATTCATTTTCCCTATTTTAAGTCAACCTAGTATTTCCAAAATATGTTCTTCTATCAATTTGTGCATTCATCCGAGTCTATCTTGGGTGTTCGAAAAACTTTTCACAGCATTTACCCTTCAAATGTGTACACACATTTTTTTTCAAAAACTGGTTAAGATCAGTAAAATCTTTCAAAGAAAAGTTGGAAGGTGATCATTTTAAGGCGTTGGACCTTAAAAGTGATCCATTTACTTGGTAAGAAAAACTAAGATATTGAACTTTTCAAATCCTTTTTTTGTGACTTTTTTGTGGACGAGCTTGACTTTACGAGTTGATTTTAGCCTTAATTTCACTTTAGTTATTAGTCAATTCAATTAAGAACGAGAAATCCCAAAGAGAAACGTCCGATTGATTTTTTCGCTTTATTTTACTAAAATTTTTTTTTGATTATTATATTATTATTTTACCTCTTTTTTGATTTCCAACGTGGTTACGGCACGACCGAACGGTCAGAATTCATTTTAACTGAAATTAACGGATATTACAAATCAAATGATCGGTGAAAATTTATTTATTTCTTATTAGGCGAGAAATGACTTAAATAAATGACTGAAGCACGTCAAAAGGGGGTACGGAAAGTAAATGAAACGAGAACAAAAGTACACAAAACAAATGGGGACCACCACGGGTATATAGAATAAATTGAAAAGCTCGATTTGGAAGGCCCAATTAAAAATTTCTAAATTGCTATTTGCACCCCCCTAATTTTGATAAGTTCACACCCCTTCTTTCGTAATTTACAGAAAAGTTACGGAAGCATATAGGACTTGATTTTCTTCTTTTCTTATCTTCCCTCTTACCCGTATCAAGTGAAATATGCTAATTTAGGGTTATGGGAATTTTACGGAAGCATTATGGGTGTCCCGAAAGCCCCGGAATCCCATTTTTTAACCAAACGGGAGAGGTGGTTGCCACCTAGCTCGCCCAGGCGAGCTAGGTTGCTTCCACCTTAAGAAAGAAATAGCCCAGAAACCTCTAGAAGGGCCCAGATTCGAAAATTACTATTTGCACCCCCATTTTACTAAATACACCCCCCTTTGCCCTTTTTTGCTGATTCTTTTTCCGTAACGTTACGAAACTTTACGAATTTCGTAACGACACTTATTTTCTTTCCGTAAGGTTTCGAATCCTTACGGATCATGTATTTACTCTTTTTTAGCTTTCGAAGAAGTTACGGAAACTCAGGGATTGCGTAACAATACTTCCTTTTGATTTCCGGCGCGTCTCGGGACTTCGCATGTTGTGCAACAAAGGATGCCAAGTATCTCAAAGCGGCCAATCAAAGGTTTCATGTCATCAAGTAATAATCCCCGGACGAAATTAGGGTATGACACAAGTGTCACCGTGCAATTAGAAAACAATCATACATCGGTGCATGCGTCATTTTATGATACATATATTTTTTGAAAAGCATTTTAGCTACCTAGATGCAAGGTGCCTATCATAGTGTAGCAAGCTCAAATATTAGTCTAAATCTAAACAACCACTCTCACACACTTATGTAATTCATACATTTTACATCCAAGACAAAGTTTAGATTTCTATGCCTAACTCATGCTCTTGGCATTTTAATCTAACAACCTAAGCTATTTACACCTTCCAAATGATGGCTGCACATGCGCGAACTCACTCCACAATTCAAATTTCACAACAACACTTGCAATGGTCATTGAGGCATTTCACCGAATGGTTGGTGGGCGCATGTTCAAGCATGTAAAAATAAGGGATGGAGAATAATATGACATGCCCATTGTCGCAACCTACCCTTCGGTGGGAGGGCGACGCAGGGGCTAACGGGTGCGTCTTCCAAGAAAGGAAAATGTGCGGAGTCGTCACCTACGTTTATTCGAGGAAAATGTCGGAAAAATCGGAAAAGGTTTGGTCTACAAACTTTAATCATGAAAGGTTTGGGAGTTTTTTTTACGCACGGGGAAGGTCTTAGCACCCCACGCGTCTGTTACGAGAGACGACAACCTTTTAATCAAGTGTGCAAATATGACTTCAAAATGTTTTATTTTCCCTTTTTTGTCTTTTTGTGTTTTTATGCTTTTTATGTTTTTTATCTTTTTGTGGTCAACTAGGGTGTTTCCCTCGCTCCTACGTATCCTCAATTGCGATGAGGAAATCAGACCTACGTAGTTCTTAGAAAACTAAACGTTGGTTAAGTTGTTTTGATCATTTTCTGCAAGATCGATTTTAACCGCACAAAATTTGTTTAAGGCGTTGGACCATTTAAACGATCTTTTGAAAGGAGAGAAACGTTAAGGTGTTGGACCATTAACGATCTCTTTGTTTTTGAAAGGAGAGAAACGTTAAGGCATTGGGCCATTAACGATCTCTTGGGGTGGTCGACAAAAGTGGGGGCTTTTGCTCCTATGTATCCTCAATTGCGATGAGGAAATCAGACCTACGCAGTTCTTGCAAAAGCGCTAAAGTTACATGTTGATTTTATGCTTTTGAACGGTCCATGTTAACCGATAAAAGCAAAGAGGACCATTTAAGGCGTTGGACCTTAAAACGGTTTTAAGTGACTTTTGCGGACAAAGCTTGATTTGTGAGTTGATTTTAGCCTTAGTTTCACTTTGGTTATTAGTCAATTCATTCAACGAAACTTCCAAAGAAAAACGTCCGATTGATTTTTCTTGATTATTTTATTCGAAGATATTTTGATTATTTTATTATTATTTTGCCTTTTTTGGTTTAACCGTGGTTACAGTGTGAACGATCGGTTAGATTTTATTTTAATGGTGATTAAACGAGATTACAACACAAATGATCAGTTGAAATTCATTTTATCATTTATTAGGCGAGAAAACGGCTTAAATAAACGGTTAAAAGCTCGTTAAAAACGAAAGAAAAGAAAATTGAAAATGAACAAAATGAAGATGAAAGCTAACAAAACAAGAAATGAATTGAAAGTCTCGGATTCGAAAACTTACCGGTTGAAGAACGAAGAACGAACGAAGAACGGATGAAGAACAGTGAAGAACGGTGGAAAACCTTCACGGATTTGCTCACGGAAACGTCTCGAAAGCGTTATGGAAGCACCCAGGCTCGGATTTTCTTCACGGAAATAATTTTTTAATGCAAAATAGTTGAAATGCATAGCCAAGGGGGTTAGGGACCATTTGGAACAGTTGGGTTACTTCCTCCTTAAGTAACCCAGCTTCCAAAATGTTCTGGAAGGCCCATATTCGAAAATTTGAAAATTGCTATTTGCACCCCCATCTTGATAAGTTCACCCCCCTTCTTTTGTAATTTACGGAAAAGTTACGAAAGCATATAGGACTTGACTTTATTCTTTTTTTCTCTACCTTCTCACCGATATTAAGTGAAATATGATTATTTAGGGTTACGAGAATTTTAAGGAAGCCTTACGGAAGCATATAGGACTTGATTTTCCTTTTTTTCCTCTTCCCTTTCACCAATATTAAGTGAAATATGCTTACTCAAGGTTTTTTGAAATTTTACAGAAGCAATTCGGAAGCCCCGGAAACCATTTTTTCAACAAAACGTGGAGGATCTTGATAAGTTCACCCCCCTTTGCTAAATACACTCCCGTTTATTTACACACACCCCACTTTGCTAAATACACTCCCATTTTCCTGTTTTTGACCGGTTTCTTCCCGAAATATCTCGAAACTTTACGGATTATGCAACGATACTCTTTTTGACCCTTTGGAATGTTGCGGGACTTTACGGATTACGCAACAATGCTCTTTTGGATTTGCGGATCTTTACGGATTGCGCAACTTTGCTTGTTTTGATTTTCGGAATGTTGCGAGACTTTACGGATTACACAACGATGAGTGTTAAACATTTTGAGGTGGTCAAGTGAAGGTCGCATGCCAACAAATAATGGTCCCCAGACGAAATTAGGGTATGACACCCATCCATAATAGGATCAAAGGTAGGCCGAGGGCCATCCCTTACAGCCCCCAATCAAACAATCAAAGCATGGATTTATACACAAATTGTCTCACTAAATTTGCGAAGAACATGACAACTAGAGCACTAAAATACCACAATGGAAAGCCAAAATTTGAAAGGAGATAGTACTTACTTGTAGGAGATGAACAAAAATGCAAAAATGAAAGCAAAAATGCACAAATGGAGGCTTGGGGCTGCTGGATTCGAGAACTCCCGTAACCTTTTGGGTGATTTTGAATGTTGGGGAAGAAATAGGGTGAAGAATTGCTTCACCCCCCATCTTTTAAAATTCTCGTCAGACACGCTCGCCTAGGCGAGCTAACTAATTTTATTTTTTTTGCAAAACCCTTTGCAAAAATTTGGATTATTCCTTGTTATGTATACATTTCCTAAACTTCTATAGTTGCATATAAACTTAGGTGAATTCAAGACATAACTCAAGAAAACAAACAAGTAAAAGGAGGATTTTTAAAGAGCAAAATTAGAGATACTAGGCTACCTTCTAGGAGTGCTTCTTTAATGTCTTTAGCCGGATGCGGGGACGATGATCAATCCTGGGCCTAGCACCTATTTGTACCTGCCTCTAAGCTTGAACAAAAGAAGTGGAATCATGCAACAAAATGTGAAACAATACTACAAGATGCCTATATTACCTTTCACTTACCCTTTTCTCAAATTGGTGTGGTATTGGCCATCACTCAAAATGACTCTTCATTCATCTTCCGATTCGCACGATCCCAAATGACAAGATGTGAATGCATGCATGCTTATGATTGGAAGTTAAGTGCAACAATTAAACAAGTGTTATCATGTTCAATTTTACTTAAACGCTTACGACACCCCATTAATTGAGCCAAATGGCTCCGGATTCAGTGGGCAAGATCGAGAGTGTATGTTCTTAAGAAGTAAAAGACACAACACAGGAGGTTAAGATGCAAATCATTAATCCACATTTATTAATGTTGTGATCATGGTTTATAAAAGATTTTAAGATTTTGGAGATCCCAATGAGTCCTTGGAGAACAGTTATACGTTGGACCTTCTAGCTGCCCTAGGCATTATGATAATATCGTTTGACGATATCGAAGTTTACAGGCGAAGGAAATTCTTCAACATCCACGCCTTTAAGCAACAATGCTCCTCCCGAAAAAGCCTTCTTCCCAACAAAAGGTCCTTCATAATTCGGAGCCCACTTCCCCCTGTGGTCCTTTTGAGCTTGTGATACTTTCTTCAAGACAAGATCTCCCTTGCTGAACTTGCGCGGGCGCACCTTCTTGTCAAAAGTGTTCTTCACTCGGCTTTGATATAGTCATCCATGGCTCATGACAGCTAACCTCTTACCTTCTATAAGATTCAACTGATCAAAGCGAGTTTGGGCCCATTCTGATTCCTCCAACCCTGGTTCGGCTAGAATTCTCAAAGAAGGAACCTCTACTTCAAACGGGAGCACAACCTCCATCCTGTACACCAAAGAGAAAGGGGTTGCCCCAGTCGATGTGCGCACCGAAGTTCGATAACCATGCAGTGCAAAGGGGAGCATCTCGTGTCAATCCTTGTATGACACGGTCATCTTCTGAACTATTTTCTTGATATTCTTATTAGTAGCCTCAACTGGCCCATTCATCTTGGGCCTATAAGTCATAGAATTGTGGTGTTGGATCTTGAAATCCTCACACATTTCCTTCATCATTCTATTGTTCAGATTGGTGGCATTATCGGTGATAATCTTCCTGGGCAACCCATACTGGCAAATTATCACTTTTTTGATGAATCTAACCACCACACTCCTAGTCACACTAGTGTACGAAGCCACTTCAACCCATTTGGTGAAGTAGTTGATGGTGACTAACATGAAGTGATGTCCATTAGAAGCTTTGGGCTCAATAGCTCCGATCATGTCTATACCCCACATAGAGAACGACCAAGGTGCTGCCAAGACGTTCAAAGGTATGGGTGGAGCATTGACATTATCGGCGAAGGCCTGGCACTTGTAGCATTTCCTCACATGGATGCAATAATCGTTCTCCATAGTGAGCTAGTAATACCCTACCCTCAGAATCTTCTGGGCCATGGCATGCCCGTTGGCATGTGTTCCAAAGGATCCCTCATGCACTTCTACCAGCATTTTCTCAGCCTCCCTGGCATCCACACACCGAAGCAACACGATATCATGGTTCCTCTTGTACAGGATATTCCCACTTAGGAAAAATCCGGCCGCCAACCTTCGTAATGTTCTCTTGTCATTGTCGGAGGCCTCCCGTGGGTATTCCTTGTCTTCGAAGTACCAAGGTTTACCATCCAGCTCCTTTTCTATCAAGTAGCAGTATGTAGGCTTGCCGTGACATCTAAATTTGATGTACGATAAATCCCTGTGTGGGGTCAATTGGAACATGGACGCTAGAGTGGCAAGGGCATCAACCATCTGATTCTCCTCTCTAGGAATGTGATGAAAGGATATGTCATCAAAGAATTCTATCAACTTCCTGATGTAGGCCTGGTAGGGTACCAACTTATGATCCCTGGTCTCCCATTCCCTTCTCAACTGGTGGATTACCAATGCTGATTCCCCATATACCTTGAGCAACTTGACCTTGAAGTCAATTGCCGCTTAGATCCCAAGGGCGCATGCCTCATACTCAGCCATGTTGTTTGTGCAGTCAAAACCCAACCTAGCCGTGAAAGGTATATATTGCTCGTCGGGGGAAACCAAAACTGCACCAACTCCGTGGCCTAATGAATTAGATGCACCATCAAACCACATGATCGATTTGTCTTTATCTTCATCCTCTACTTCTTCTCCGAACAAGGTCATGATGTCCTCATCCGAGAATTCTGGATGCATGGGCTGATAGTCATTGATGGGCTGTTGAGCCAAGTAATCTACCATGACACTCCCTTTTATCGCCTTTTGAGTTACATAAACGATATCAAACTCTGACAGCAGAACCTGCCACTGAGCGATCCTTCCAGTGAGAGCGAGCTTTTCAAAGATGTATTTGACTAGATCCATTTTGGATACCAACCAAGTGGTGTAGTTTAGCATGTACTATCTCAAATGGTGAGCTGCCCACACCAGGGCATAGCAGGTCCTTTTGAGCAAAGAGTAGTTCATTTCACACGCTATGAACTTCTTGCTCAAGTAGTAGACAACACGTTCCCTTTTTCTGGACTCATCATGTTGTCCCAATGCACACCCCATTAACTCATCCAATACATTCATATACATGATAAGGGGTCTTCCAGGCACCGATGGCACAAACATAGGAGGATTCATGAGGCACCACTTAATCCTTTCGAACGCCACTTGACAGTTGTCATCCCATTGGATGAACTGATTCTTACATAATAGCTTGAAGAGAGGTTCACATGTAGCGGCCAGCTGTGATATGAACCTCGCTATGTAGCTCGGATGCCCCAGGAAACCTCGGACCTACTCCTTGGTGCATGGCTCGGGCATTTCGAGGATAGCCTTTACCTTGTCGGGGTCTACCACTATTCCTTTTTAGCTCATGATGAAATCGAGCAACTTTCTGGATTTAACTCCAAAAGTGCATTTTGTGGGATTCATCCTTAATCGGTATTTGTGCAGCCGCTTGATTGCTTGAACAACTTTTGTAGGTTGACAAGGTGTTCCTCCTTGGTCTTTGACTTAGCGATCATGTCATCCACGTAGACTTCGATCTTTTTGTGCATTATGTCGTGGAATAACGCCACCATAGCCCACTGGTAAGTTGCCCTAGCGTTCTTGAGCCCAAAGGACATCACCTTGTAGCAGAAAGTTTCCCATAGGATGACAAAGGTTATCTTCTCCATATCCTCCGGGGCCGTCTTTATTTGATTATAGCCCGAGAACCCATCCATGAAAGAGAATAGGGCAAAATTAATCGTGTTATCTACAAGGATGTCGATGTGCGGCAAAGAAAGTTATCCTTTGGACCGGCTCGGTTTAGATCCCGATAGTTCATATATATTCGCACCTTTCCATCCTTTTTAGGGACTGACACGATGTTGGTAACCCATTCCGAGTAATGAGAAACAGCTAAGAAGCCGGCGTTGAATTGCTTTTTCACTTCTTCTTTGATCTTCAGGGACATCTAGGGCTTCATCCTCCTCAGCTTTTGCTTTACCAGGTGATCGAGGACGTACCCGAATCAAATAAACATTAAAAATGCAGTATCTAGGAAGTGATCCTAGATCGTCTCTCAACAAGCAATGGTCAACCAAACGTTCATAACAGATAATAATAAAATAGTAACGAATTGGAGGGGGGGTTGTTTGTTTTTGTAAATTAAACAACAAGAAAATTTGAATTAGAAAATAACAGAATTAAAACATGTTGTTTTCCCTTGATTCACAAGCAAGTTTCTTATCCTAGGGTATGAGAATTTATCCTTAATCAGTTCAACCACTTAATCCAACCCTAAATTAAATTACTAAGTGAAAATTAACATAAGGCTATCATTATGTGATTAAGCAACACATACACCAATTAATCATGAACGAAACTGATCATTAAGCATGATTGTAAATTAAGCGCAGAGACAATTAATCAAGCACTAAGCATGCATGGATTAATAGCAACAAATACAAAGTAATTGGTGAAGAGGAAAAACTGATTAGAATTCAATAGTAATAACAAAACCTCAAAGAGAGTTGTGCTTGATCCTCAAGAGAAAACAACGCTGGAGACTTAGCCTTCTATTAATCAGTAGAAAACGAAATTGTAGATTGAAGTAGAAACGAAATTGTAGAAAACAAATTTTATTCTACGTGAACAGTGCGCATGAATAGTAAAAATTGGAATTCTAAAACCCTAGAATTATTCTCTTCTCTTTGAAAAAACTCGCAAAACTAAAACCCTGGTGCTGTTATATAGGTTCTCAGCCCCAAAGCTTACAAATCTGTTTTAAGTCCATCCTCATAAATGAAATAAAATAAAATCTGGACAAGATAAGATAAGATTGGATGAAATAAAATCTGGACGAAATAAAATCTAGATGGAATAAAATCTGGATAAGATAAGATTTGATAAAATAAAATTGTCTGCTCTCTTCAAGTCCAAGCCCAATTTTGGATTCAAGCCTAATTGCTTATAATTCTCCTGAAATTTAATTAAAAACACAAAATTAGTCAAGTAAGCCCAAATGATAAAACTGCATAATTAATTTGACAATTGAGGCTAATCAGTAATTAAAATGGTGACAAAAAAGGTTAAGAAATAGGAGAAAATAATGACACATCATCGAGGAACACTCAGGATTGAGAGGTAGCCTGTGTTGTACAATGTCAGAACTTAAACCAGACATATCTTGGTAGGACCAAGCAAAGATGTCTTGATAGTCTCGCAACAGAGCTACCAATTCATCTTGGACGCTTGCGTACATACCAGTGCCAACCTTGACTTCCTTTCTTTCTTCGCCAACACCCAAGTTCACAACTTCTGTTTCTTCTTGGTGGGGCTTAATTTCCCTCTCTTCCTGCTCAACCATTCTTTCCAACTCTGGAGGGAACCCCCAATCCTCATCTTCCCCTTCCCCAGTTTGATTTATTAGTTGCTCAAAATCAACATCCGGGTCCTCGACATCACTACCTTCGTAGGACTCATTGTTGGATTTGTATCAAATCATTTAATCGCAATAAAAATAAATATGCAGAAGAGTGAAAACAGACGAAAGTGCAAGATTGAACTCATTAAAATGAAGAAAGGTTGTGTATTTATAATTTTGTGGGAATGAAAGACATGCCCAAACAGGAAGCAAACCCTAAAGCTTAGGCCCAGCGATAGGGTTGGAACTAACGAATTACATCGACCTTGCCACGGAAATCCCGGGTTGTTTGATGACTTGCCAATTCCTTAATTTGAACTCTGGAGGACACGACTACACCCAAGTTGATTGGTCTTGAGGGGTTTCTTTGCTTATCACGACAACCCATCCCTCGAACATCCACCCCGCACTAACGAAGCTTTCAACAATGTGACAAAAGGGAATTCTTCCCTTTTGTAGCCCTTGCGGCTGACCCACAGTTCTCTCCCTCCTTTCTAGGGCGATCCTCCTCATGTCAGTGCACGTAGGCTTGTATCCCAATCCGAACCTTCCATGATTCTCTGTGAACTCTACTAGACTCGCCACGTCATTCCCATTCTGGGTTCATATCCATGTCCCAACATCACCCGAGCTACCATCAACGCAGCACTAGATGAGTGTGGCTGTATCGGGGGAGACTCCACGTAAGCATTGCTCACAACTTCCAATGCCTAAAAGGACATTTCCAAGGACTCCTTCGTGGCCTCCACATAAGGCATAGAAGAAAGACAACTCACAAGAATGTCTTCTTCTCTCGAGACTATAATCAATTGCCCCTCCACCATAAATTTCAACTTTTGGTGTAGTGTTGAAGGGACCACCCCAACCGAATGAATCCAAGGCTGGCCTAATAAGAAGCTATAGGCAGGATTTATGTCCATTACTTGGAAGGTAATTTGGCACACGAGGGGTCCAATTTGGATTGGGAGATCGATCTCACCCCTTACATCCCGACGACTGCTGTCGAAAGCCCACACTACCACAGAGCTCGGCCTTAGGTGCGATATGTTGAAAGGCAGTTTGTCCAAAGTAGCCTTGGGCATGACGTTAAGGGAAGAGCCATTTTCAATAAGCACTTTGGCCACGATGTTGTCCAAACACTTGACAGATATGTGTAAGGCTTTATTTGTCCCCGACCCTCAACGAGTATCTCTTCATCGGTGAAAGTGCGGTAATTATTGGTGGATATGTTATTGATTATACCCCCGAAACCCTCCACGGATATCTCTTGTGCTACGTGGGCTTTGTTCAAGATCTTGACCAATAACGCTCGATGAGGCTCGGAGTTCATAAGCAACCCCAACAAAGAAATTATAACTAGTGTCTTATTTAATTGTTCGATCACCTTAAACTCACTCTGTTGGATGATCCTCAAGAACTCGATTGCCTCCTCGGCGGATATTCCCTTCTTGTTGAAGTCACTCCCTCCCTCAGCAATCCTTTCAACGGGGATCCCATCATTTAAGCCTGCCTTATCGCTCTCGCCCACATCCACCTTTGCCTTCCCTTTTGGGTCTTTGGACCGCACTGGTAGTTCGGATGCTGTGAAGATCCGCCCACTTTGAGTCATGCCACTCGTACTAGATATATTTGTGACTTTGGCGGAGGACAGATCATCTTTAACATGTACGAAAGACGCATCTTTCCTTCCGTTTGGCGCTTGTGTGGTGTACTTCCATGGTATCACCTTATCACTCTTGTAAGGGAAAGGCGCAAGCTTTTTAACTATAGCGGGCTAGAAACCCTGGGGCTTTTGAGTGGCAATATCCCTAGTGAAGTGGATCACCAAGGGCTTGGGCTTGCTCGAGCTTTCATCATTCGACTGTATGCACACATCACTCTCCCCTTTTCTCGCACAACAGACTTCGATTTGGCCCTTATCCATCATCCCTTGCAACAATTCTTCCACCATTGGGCACGTCTCCACATCATGCTCTGCCCCCAGATGCATTAAACAGGATTCCCCATTGTCCCCGTCAAGGCGAATCATCCCAACTTCTCACAGTGCCTCCAAAATGAACCTATATGACTGGTAAGTTGATTTGTCCTTACATTCGGGCTGTCCTCTTGGAATGTCAGCCACCCCGCATCAATCAAGCAAACTTGTGCTTAAAGGCCACGCACTGCTCTATGGAATGCCCCAGAGCACCTTCGTGATAGGCGTAAGTTGCGTCAGGATTGTACCAATGGGGAAAGGGAGATTAATAGACCTTCCCGGGGCTGACCACTACCATTTGGTTGCTGATCAAGGACGGTAGTAGGTCAACATAAGGCATGGGTATTGGGGTGAATTCTGAGGGCTTCCTTTCTAGGAAATTCTTCCTTGGGTTTGTATTTGTGTTGGGATCAGTGTTTCTGGCGGGTCGAGACTGCATGGGAAACTAATTTTGTGGGGGAGGTCTTTATGGTTGATTAGGAAATCTTTGTTGGGCAGACAATAGATTGGGAAGGGTTTTGATGTTGGTTGAATAACTTGGTTGATGCGGGGAATACTGGTAGGCGGGGTTGTGAGGGGTTTGTTTCGGCCATGTGGGGGCTGAAGTCACAACATGGGTATCCTCCTCCTTCTTTTTGGCTCCACCAGCTCCGGCCCTCATATTGCTTGTGCTTGCTGAAGCGGTATAGTCAAACTTTCCCCTTCTCAGGCCCACCTCAATTCTTTCACACGCGAACACCAAATCTGCAAAGCTTGAGGGCATATAACCTACCATCTTCTCGTAGTAGAACACGGACAATGTGTCTACTATCATGGTGATCATCTCCCTTTCCATCATGGGAGGTGCTACCTGGGCCTCCAAATCCCTCCAACACGGGCATATAACCTACTCTTTGAAAGACTCGTGCTTCTTTTTGCACATATTTTGAAACTGAGTTCTATTGGGAGCCATGTCAGTGTTGTATTGATACTGCCTGATGAAGGCAGCAATCAAGTCCTTCCAAGAATGGATCTGGGAAGATTCCAAGTTAGTATACCAGGTAACTGTCGCCCCGGTCAAGCTCTCTTGGAAGAAGTGCATCAAGAGTTTCTCATCTCTTGAGTATGCCCCCATCTTTCGGCAATACATTTTTAACTGGTTCTTGGGGCAAGTAGTCCCCTTGTACTTATCGAAATCCGACACCTTGAACTTCAGAGGGATGATGACGTCAGGCACTAAGTAAAGCTCCGCCATGTCGGAAAACGGATAGTCACCGATCCCTTCGATGGCCCTCAACCTCTCCTCTCTGAGATCCAACTTCTCCCTTTCTTCCATGGTCGGAGGTAGTCTCCCCATCAAGAAGTGTAGAGGTTGCAGCAGGCGGTGTTGATGGGCTCCCGTGGCATTGGGCTGAGGCATACCACTAAACGCTGGTCCCTAAGTGGCATATGCTGGGTATGGTTTGAATTCACCCAGAGCATGATCCCAGGGCTCTTCACGGGCTTCCCCCACAGGCTGAGCAAAGGGTGCATGCCCCAACTGGGGTTACTGGCCTTCAAGGGGAACGGGAACAGAGTGGTTGGCGTTCTTGTTGGGCACGTGCACTGCATAGGGTGGTGTATAGTTGGGAGGTAAGCTGTACGGGAGGAAAGAACCCCTATTGTGCACCATATCGGGACCGCCCGTGCTGCCTAATGCCTCTCCTCCCTGACCTACCATGTCCAGGACTGGTTGGCTTGTTTGGTTTATGGCAGATGGGTGAGTCGGATCTGCCTCAGCGGCGATGCTGGTGGCGGCAACTGTGGTCGTATAGCTCACCATCATCCATCTCATACTTAACATGGCCTCCATCATGGAGGTCATTTGATCCTTTATGGTCTCCATGTCAACCTTCATTTTCTCTTGCACTTCTTCTATCTCGCTCATGATTTTAGTTTTGGCACGGGTTTGATAGGGGTGCCATAAAGCGAGTTTGTTCTTTTTGGTTATGGTGTTTACTTTTTGCCTACGACTGCTAAAAGAACAAAATGCAATGAGTAATGCAAAAATGAATTAAACACGAATGCATGACAATGATAAGTTGTCGAAGTATTGAACTCACGCAGAAATTTGAGCAAAGACATAGGGTTGAATCAAATCTCATTTTCATTAAGAGACAATATCATTTATCTTGTCAAAGTCAAAGTGTAAATACAAACGCCTCAGTGGTTCCTAATTATGTGGGACATCAACTCGATCATATGCTGACAATAATCGAAAAGCCCATGAACTTCCTCAGGAGCTGAGTATACGTTCACCATTGCCTTGGCTCTAGCTAACAGTCTTGGAAGCTCTTGACTCCCATTCAGAGTGAAAGCGAACCTATCCATCCATTTCATGGCTTCTCCGTGCAATGATTCTATCACTCTCTCTCTTGTTTCCCTTTTCTCTTGTAGAGCTGATACTTTTGCATGCTCATCCTCTAGCCTTTGCTCATGGCTAGCAGCTAGGTTTAGCTTCTCTTTATACTAATCAATGATTGTCCACATATTCTCTTCTGTCCTACTTAGTTGTTCAGTTAAGCCCCTCTTCGACCTTTGACAAGCCTTCAATTTGTCCTTTAATATCATACTTTCCAACCTCGACTGGTCCCTTTCGGCCCTTCGAAGCTTGAGTTCACTATTGCTGCCCCATAAAGCCCTTCGAAACTTGTTTCAGCCCCATTCTTCTTTTCGGGCCCTCTTCGTTTCTTGCTCTAACGCTCTGGCCGTGGCCATGTTGACATCCCTCAGCTCGTCACACTTTTTCCTGACCCTGGTTGCTGTCATCTTGAACTTTTCCTTGACCACTCGCGTTCTTTCAAGTTCTGCCTTCAAGGCTTGCACGTCTTCGCTCTCCTCCGGGACTTCGGTTTCTTCACCACTTGAAATCTTTAGCTTTGGGAGCCAAGTTATCCCTTGCATCCGAGCCTTCAACCATTTATGATAGCTACCAATAACGCCATTGCTGCTTCCTCTAAGCTCCTTATCTTTTCTTTCCATCGCATTCCATGCTTTTCGAACTCTTTGAAGCATTTTTTGCATTGCCTTCACTAAAACCTCATGCGATGAAAGACGCAATACCCTCTTTCGATGACGCCCCTCTCATAGGGTAGCCTAGTTGTCTTATGGCCAGTATGGGATTATAGTTAATACAACCCCTTGTTCCCATCAAGGGGACGTTTAGGAACCCTTCACATGAGCACAAAACTCCGGCCCCTCCTTCCTTCCATTGGGGGAACCAATTAACGGATGCCCCTACCATACCTACCAAGAGTTCTTCCCAATTTGGCTTCCCTTTCTCGGCACACATGCGATGACCTTGTAGGGGACAAACAGGTCTACTTTCATGTCGAAAAATGTGGGAGAGCAGCCATACATAAAGAACGGGTGTGCAATAGACAATTCTCGCGCTGCTCTTCTCGCATCTCTGGTCGAACATGTCATAGGCATTGGCCAAAACAGCAACGGTCGAGCTTTCCTTGCTGTGGTGATAAGCAAGAAAAGAATCGATTGCCACTAGATCCACTAGCCCGTCTACATTTGGAAAGAGGACGATCCCAAACACCAACAACGCTAAAACATCAATGAATGAAGTTCACTCTCCTTGATCCGCCAAAGCTTTTGCTTTCTCTTCCAAGCATTTCCTTGGTATCCCGACCACCCCATTTCTATTTTGTTTCACTCGGTCTAACTCTTATGCTGAGATCTTGACCACTTTTGCCACTTTTTCCATGGAAGGGTATAATCCAGAAAACAGATACGGCTTCCTCCCTCCTAGCGAGCATCCCAAGATTGCTTCAAACTATTCTATGGTTGGCACCAACTGAAAGTCCCTAAACGTGAAGCATCTTAGCGACTGGTCATAATACTGAGTGAGGGACGTGATGGCTTCAACAGACACTTCTATCATGGCCAAATCCCAAATCTTCCCATATGCCTTACGGAAGGCTTGGCGTTGAACTTGGTCCATCCGCTGTCCTAACTCTCGCAAGCCGGCTACTTCTAGGCTCTTGATTTTGACATGATAGAACCTTTTTTTAAAAGAGGGCGCTTGGTTCGACCCCATGTGTGCTAGAATGAAAACTCTGCTGATCAATACTTCAACACCCTATCATAAAGGAGATATGGTGAATGCATGAGGGAACGTTTATGCTATGGATGACAAAATGCGTCTACCTAAGGACACAAGAGTTTGGAATGCCATCCCTTCTTACCCATAATGCATTGGTATCATGGTTCTTTTGCAGTCATTACCATGATGCCCCATGCATGACAATTAAGAAGGCGACGCGGACCTTCCAGCTTCCCGTGACAAAGATGACGAGACAAATGTAATGCATGAGTGATGACATGGCATGAGTATGCATGCGTGAGAGCACGTGGTTGGTTGCACAAAGAGAAACATGACAACATAATAAATTAATACCAAATTGACATAACAACATGGCAAACACAGGAATGACGAACACAATCATGACATCATAAAGATATGCATGGCTATATCAAGGAAACAAAACATAGTGTGTTTGTGCCCCTATTTTTAGAACCTAATGGGAGGGACTAAAGGTTTGCTATTTAGTGTGGTTCCCAAAGGCGGTTGCACATAACTTTCTGATCGAGGCCGTACCCGAATCAAATAAACATTAAAAATGCAGTATCTAGGAAGTGATCATAGGTCGTCTCCCAATGAGCAATGATCAACCAAACATTCATAACAGATAGTAATAAAACAATAACGAATTGGAGGGGTTGTTTGTTTTTGTAAATTAAACAGTAAGCAAATTTGAATTAGAAAATAACAAAATTAAAACATGTTGTTTTCCCTTGATTCACAAGCAAGTCTCTTATCCTAGGTTACGAGAATTTATCCTTAATCAGTTCAACCACTTAATCCAAACTTAAATTAAATTACTAAGCAAAAATTAACATAAGGTTGTCATTATGTGATTAAGCAACACATACACCAATTAATCATGAACGAAACTAATCATTAAGCATGAACATAAATTAAGCGCAAAGACAATTAATCAAGCACTAAGCATGCATAGATTAATAGCAACAAATACAGAGTAATTGGTGAAGAGGAAAAACTGATCAGAATTCAATAGTAATAACAAAACCTCAAAGAGAGCTGTGCTTGATCATCAAGAGAAAACAACGTTGGAGACTTAGCCTTCCATTAATCAGTAGAAAATGAAATTGTAGATTGAAGCATAAAACGAAATTGCATATTGAAGCAGAAAATGAATTTTATTGCTATGTGAATAGTATGCATGATCAGTAAAAACTGGAATTGCAAAACCTCAAATTATTCTCTCCAAACGAAAAAAACTCCCTAAAACTAAAACATTGGTGCTGTTATATAGGTTCTCAGCCCCCAAAGCTTACAAAATCTGTTTTAAGTCCAAGACCATAAATAAAATAAAATCTGGACAAGATAAGATAAGATTTGATGAAATGAAATCTAGATAAGATAAGATAATATTGGATGAAATAATATCTAGATGAGATAAAACCTAGATAAGATAAGATTTGATAAAATAAAATTGTCTGCTCCAAGTTCAAGCCCAATTCCGGATTCAAGCCCAATTGCTTATAATTCTCCTGAAATTAAATTAAAAACACAAAATTAGTCCAGCAGGCCCAAATGATAAAACTGTATAATTAATTTGACAATTAAGGCTAATCAGTAATTAAAATGGTGACAAAAAGGGTTAAGAAATAGGAGAAAATAATGACACATCACTTTCAAAGGTTTCTAAATTTATCATCCTCTTTGATATCAAACATTGTGGTAGTAGGGACTACCAGCAACAACGTATCATCAAAGAGAAAAACTCTAGATGAGGCTTTATTGTCATCAAGCGAGTCGGAGACCCAGCATGACCACAGATCAACCTCCACTTCCTATGTTTCCATGGACCTGGGTATAGGACCCAATAACTCCTCGTGTGTGCAAAGGTGTAAGTGCCAAGTGTGCATAAAATAAACAAATACTTACTGTCATACCCTAATTTCGTCTGGGGACGATTGTTTGTCAATATTTGGATTCTTGCCAACCGAATTGAGCTACTTAACACTAATTGCCACGCAATTTGTAGGGTTTTGTGACGTTTCAGAAGGAATGTGCAAAATATTAAAAAGAGGGGCAAAAGGGTCAATTTTGGGGCATTTTTCAGCCCCTAGGCCCACTAGAAAGCTTAGGGATGAAGTAACCAGCTTGCCTGGGCGAGCTAGGTTTCTTCTGGAGGAAGCAAGCAGCTCGCCTGGGCGAGCTGCTGTGCAACCTCCACCCCTCATTTCCTATAAATAGGCGTGAGGGGGGCTAAAGGAAGGGTCCAACACTTGAAATCAACAAGATTTGAGTGAAATTAGTGAGAAGAAGGAGAAAGAAGAAGAAAAATCAAGGTCGAGGCGCTTCCGTAACGTTTCTGTGATCGATTCCGTGATCGTTCTTCATTGTTCTTCGTCCTTTCTTCATTGTTCTTTGTTCTTCGACCAATTAGTTTTTATTTTTGAAGCTTTGAATTCATTCTATGCACCCTTAGGGGTCCATCCTTGCTTCGCATGTCTTCATCTTCATTCTTCTACCATCGGTGATCTTTTTCTTCATTTAAAGCGAGTTTCGACCGATTAATTGTGCCATAAACTCACTTAATCACTGTTAAAATGAATTTCAACCGATCGTTTGTGTTGTAATCTCGTTTAGTCACTGTTAAAATAAATTCTGACTGATCGTTTGTGTTGTAAACTTTTTCCATCAGTGTAAAACAAAGTTTCAACCGGTCATTTACTTTGTAAGTGCTCTTTTAATGAGTTTAAAAATAACCAAGTGAAACCAAAGGTAAAATCAACTCATAATCAAGCTTTCATCCATAAAAATCACTTGAATCCGTTCGAGGTCCAATGCCTTAACGGTCTTTTTACTTTTAAACATTTAAAATGAACCTTTTAAAAGTCTAAAATAAACTCTACGCATAATCTTCTTTCTTTAAAGAACTACGTAGGTCTGAGTTCCTCATCACGATTGAGGATACGTAGGAGCGAGAGCCCTGCTCTTGATGACCCCAAAAAGATAAAAACATAAAAAAGGGAAAATAAACAAATATGGAAGTCATGATTTTGCACATTTGATAAAAGGCCGCCGTCCCTTGAGGTGGACGCATGGGGTGCTAATACCTTCCCTGCACGTAAACAACTCTCGAACCTTTTATCCTTTAAATTTGTAGACCGCTTTTTGGTTTTTCTAATGTTTTCCTCAAATAAACTTTGGTGATGACTCCGCGCGTTTTCCTTCCTTGGAAGACGCACCCGTGAGCCTCGCGTCGCCCTCCCTCTAAAGGGTAGGTTGCGACAGTTGGCAACTCCGTTGGGGATTGTTTTTAGAGAGTTAAGCCATTTTAATCTATGTGCATTCTTTATCATGACTCACTCTTTTGTTTGTTTCCCTTTATTTCTCTTATGTTCTTTATGCATATAACTCTTTGATGCTTTTAGGGTAGTTGTTTATTTAATATATGCATTGATAAATATTTGTTCATTTGGTGCATACACGACACCTACACTTTTTTTGAACACACTGTGAATTGTTAAAGGCCCCATACCCAGGTCCATAGGAACATAGGAAGTAGAGGTGAATATGTGGTCATGCTAAGTCTTCGACTTGCTTGATGACAATGAAACCTCATCTAGAGTTTTTCTCTTTGATGATACATTGTCGTTGGTAGTCCTTACCGCCACAATGTTTGATATCAAAGGGGATGATATCTCTAGAAACCTTTGAAAGATAGGTGCAACCACTTTGGGAATTATCACTAAGTAGCGAGCTTTTAGTTCCCCCATTAGGTTCCTGAAATAGGGGCACGGAGCAAACACGCTACGTGTTGTTTCCTTGATATTGCCATGCATATCTTTGTAATGTCATGTTTGTGTGCGTCTCTCTTGCGCTTGCTGTGTTATTATGTCATTATTTGATGGCGTTACCACACTTGTTCATCTAGTATGTTTCTTTTCATGCTTTCAACCACATGCTCTCACGCATGTATATCTGTATTGCGTCGTTACTCATGCATTGCATTTGTCTCATCATTTTGTCACGGGAAGTCGGAAGGTCCGCATCACCTTCTTAAATGCATACATGGGGCACTGTGGTAATGACTGCAAATGAACCATGACGCCCAAATGTTTGCGAGTAAGAAAAGATGATCTTCTGGGCTCTTATGTCTATAAAATGCATTTGTTTCATGCACAACATAAACATACTCCCTCCTGCATTCATCATATTTCCTCCATGATAGGGTGTCGAAGTATTTCTCAACAAAGTTTTTCATTCTAGCAAAACATAGGATTGAATTAAGCACCCTTGTGTAAGAAAAAGTTCTATCACGTCAAAGTCAAAAGCCCAGAGGTTGCCAATTTGCTAGAGTTGGGGCAGTTGATGGATCAACTCCAACGTCAAGCTTTCCACAAGACATATTGAAAGATCTGGGATCTAGCTAGGATAGAAGTCTCTGTCGAAGCCATTGCATCCCTCACTCAATATTACGATCAACCGCTAAGGTGCTTCACGTTCAGAGACTTTCAGCTAGTATCGATCGTGGAAGAGTTTGAAGAGCTCTTGGGATGCTCGCTAGGAGGAAGAAAGCCATATCTTTTTTCTAGGTCCTACCCCTCCATGTCAAGGATAGCCAAGGTGGTCAAAATCTCGGCGTAAGAGTTGGATCGAGTAAAACAAAATAGAAATGGGGTAGTCGGAATACCAAGGAAGCATTTGGAGGAAAAGGCAAAGGCATTGGCGAAGCAAGGTGAAGGGGCTTCGTTCATTGATGTCTTGGCGCTATTGTTATTTGGAGTCATCCTCTTTCCAAACGCGGATGGGCTAGTGGACCTAGCAACGATCGATGCCTTCCTTGCTTATCACCAAAGCAAGGAAAGTTTGGTCGTTGCTATTTTGGCTGATGCCTATGACACCTTTGACCGAGATTGAAAAGAATGGTGCAAGGATTGTTTGTTGCACACCAGCTCTTTATGTATGGCTGGTCTCGCACCTCTTTAGTCATGAAAGTAGACTCGTCTATCCCTTGCAAGGTCACCGCATATGCGCTGAGAAAGGGAAGGCCAATTGGGAGCAACTCTTGGCTAGTATGGTGGGGGCATCCATTAATTGGTTCCCCCGATGAAAGGAAGGAAGAGCCGAGGTTTTATCCTTATGTGAGGGATTCTCAAACGTCCCCTTGAGGGGAAGGAAGGGTTGTATCAATTATAATCCCGTCCTTGCCATAAGACAACTTGGCAATCCCGTGAGAGGAGCACCGTCAGAAGAAAGTATCACGCCTTTCCTCGCTCGGGGTTTCAGTGACCCCAATGCAAGGATATTTCTAGGAGTCTGCATAGTGTAGAGCGCGGTACAAAGGAAAGATAAGGAGCTTAGGGGAAGCAGCAATAGGATCATTGGTGGCTATCACAAGTGGCTGAAGGCTCGGATGCAAGAGTTAGATTGGCTCCCGAAGCTAAAGAGCTCAAGTGAGGAAGAGGCTGAAACCACTGAGGAGAGTGAGGAGGTGCAAGCCTTAAAGGTGGAACTTGAAAGGGCACAAGCGGTCAAGGAAAAGTTCAAGACGACGACCATCAAGGTTCGAAAAGAGTGCGACAAACTAAGAGACGTTAATGTGGCCACATCTGACGCATTGGAATGGGAAACAAAGAGGGCCCGAAAAGAAGAATGGGGCTGAAACAAGTTCCGAGGGGCTTTATGGGGCAGCAAGAACGAGCTTAAGCTTTGAAGGGTCGAGAGAGACCAGTCGAGAGTCGAAGGTATGATATTGGAAGACAAGTTGAGGGCTTGTCAAAGGTCAAAGAGGAGTTTGCCCAACAATTGAGTAGGACCGAAGAAAACATGTGGGCCATCATTGACCAATACAAAGAGAAGCTAACTCTAGCTTCAACCCATGAGCAAAGGCTAGAGGATGAGTATGCAAAGGTATCAGTCCTACAAATAGAAATGGAAGCAAGGGAGAGAGTGATCAATTCACTACACAGAGAAGCAATGATGTGGATGGATAGGTTCACTTTCACCTTGAATGGGAGTCAAGAGATTCCAAGACTGCTAGCTAAAGCCAAGGCGATGGCGGATGTGTACTCGACCCCCAAGGAAGTTCATGGGCTCTGTTGGATCAAGTGGCCTTAGAATAATTAAGAAAGGGGGGTTGAATTAATTATTCCTAAACCTTTACTAATTAAAAATTTACTCTTCTAAGGCTTTTACTATGTTGTTAAGAGAATAAGGAGTAGAAGAGAAACTTAACCAAAAGTAAAAGCGGAAATTAAAATGCAAAGCGAAAAGTAAAAGAGTGGGGAAGAAGGAGACTGTCATACCCTAATTTCGTTCGGGGATTATTATTTGATGATATACAACCTTTGATTGGCCGCTTCGAGATACTTGGCACCCTTTGTTGTACAATATGTGAAGTCCCGAGACGTGCCGAAAATCAAAAGGAAGCAGGCTTACGCGATCCGTGAAAATTCCGTAATGTGACGGAAATCGAAAGGAGGTGTTTTTCGCAATCCGTGAGTTTTCGTAACTTCTTCGAAAGCTAAAAAAGAGTAAATACATAATCCGTATGGATTCGTAACCTTGCGGAAGGAAAATAAGTATCGTTACGAAATTCGTAAAGTTTCGTAACGTTACGGAAAAGAATAACCAAAAAAAAGTAGAAGGGGGTGCATTTAGTAAAAAGAGGGTACAAATAGCAATCAGGCCCACTTGGGCCTTCCAGATTCTTCCTCCAGAAGGCTATTGCTTCTGGAGGAAGCAACCTTGCTCGCCTGGGCGAGCTGGGTGGCGAGCTCCTCCCCTATTTTGCTATAAATAGGGGGAGGAGTGAAGGGAGAAGGGGTTCAGCCTTCTTGGCACTTCTTATTCTCTCGAAATTGCTGAGGAAAATTATTTCCGTGAAGAAAATCCAAGCCGAGGCGCTTCCGTAACGTTTCCGTGAGTAATTACGCGAAGATTCTCGACCATTCTTCAACATTCATCATTCGTTCTTCGTTTTCTTCAGTCTTCAACGGGTAAGTACTTCAAACCGAGCTTTTCAATTCATTCTATGTACCCGTGGTGGTCCACATTTTGTTTCATGAATTTTTATTCTCGTTTTCATTCGCTTTCTATACCCCCTTTTGACGTGCTTAAGTCATTTATTTAAGTCATTTCTCGCCTAATCTAAAAATAAAATAAATTTCCACCGATCATTTGAATTGTAGTATTCACTAATTTCTGTTAAAATGAATTCCGACCGTTCGGTCGTGCCGTAACCACGTTGGAAATAAAAAATGAGGTAAAATAATAATATAATAATCAAAAAATACCTTTTAGTAAAATAAAGCGAAAAATCAATCGGACGTTTTCTCTTTGGGATTTCTCATTCTTAATTGAATTGACTAATAACTAAAGTGAAACTAAGGCTAAAATCAACTCGCCTAGTCAAGCTCGTCCACAAAAAATAGGGTTTTGAAAGTTTATCATTTCAGTTTCTTACCAAGTAAAATGGATCATTTTTAAGGTCCAACACCTTAAAATGATCACCCTTCAAGTAAAAAGAATCACTTGATTCACGCATAAAAAAGAACTACGTAGGTCTGATTTCCTCTTCGATGGAGGGTACGTAGGAGCAAGAGCCCCGCTTTTGTCGACCTCAAAAAAATAAAAAAGAACTAAAGTTAAGATAACACAATTTCCACAATTCTGAAAAATAGGTTGTTGTCCTTTGAGACAAACGTAAGAGGTGCTAATACCTTCCTCAAACGTAAATACAACTCCCGAACTTAGAATTTTCATTTTGACCGGTTTCCTTCGGTTTTTCCGATGTTTTCCACAAATAAATGTTGGTGGCGACTCTGCGCATCTTTCCTCCTTTGGAAAGCGCACCCGTGAGCCTCGCCTTCGCCCGCCCGCAAAAGGGCACGTTGCGATAGAGACAAACACACAAGAGTTTTTATACTGGTTCGGCAACAACCCGTGCCTACATCCAGTCCCCAAGCGACCTGCGGCCCTTGAGATTTCTTTCAACCTTGTAAAAATCCTTTTACAAGCAAAGATCCACAAGGGATGTACCCTCCCTTGTTCTCTTTGAACCTAGTGGATGTATCCTCCACTAGAACTGATCCACAAGAGATGTACCATCTCTTGTTCTCAGTCAACAACCCAAGTAGATGTACCCTCTACTTGTACCACAAAGGATGTACCCTCCAATGTGTTAAGACAAAGATCTCAGGCGGTTAAACCTTTGATACTTTGTGAATGGGGATACAAAAGAATTCTCAGGCGGTTAGTCCTTTGAAAACTTTTGTATAAGGGAAAGGGAAGAATCAAAAGAATTTTTAGACTGTGTCATTTTGAATTCTTTGACAAGGGAGAAGAGAGACACAAAGGAATTCAGGCAGTTAGTCCTTTGTTCTTTTGGAAAAGGGAGAAGAGAGACACAAAAAGAATTCAGGTGGTTAGTCCTTGGCGAATTCTTTTTGGCAAAGGGAGAAGAGATGAAAAAGAATGAATAGCACAAGTTTTCAAGGTTTAGAAAACCAGAAAACTTTGGAAAGCTTTTGGCACAAAGAAGTAGAAGAAGTTCAAAGAGATTCAAGGCTTGTAAAGGATTGTATAAGATTAATTGGATTGATATAAAATGAAAAACAAAGCCTTGCTTTTATAGACTCTTCATGTCTGGTCAAGAGGACCATTTAGAAGAGTTATGACTTTTAGAAAAACTTAAAACCAATTTGAAAAAGTCAAAAACCATTTGAAGAGTTACATCTTTTGATATATTCAGAAACAATCACTGGTAATCGATTACCAAATCAGTGTAATCGATTACACAAGGCTTTTATGTGAAAGGATGTGACTCTTCACATTTGAATTTGAATTTCAACGTTCAAAGGCACCAGTAATCGATTACCAAAACATTGTAATCGATTACAGCTTTTTTTAAATCAATTGGAACATTGTAAATTCATTTGAAAACTTTTTCAAATTCATTTTGCTACAGGTAATCGATTACAACGATCTGGTAATCGATTACCAGAGAGTAAAAACTCTTTGGTAAAACATGTTTTGAGAAAAATCCATGTGCTACTCAGTTTTTGAAAAAACCTTTTCATACTTATCTTGATTAAGTCTTCTCTTGATTCTTGAATCTTGAATCTTGATTAAGTCTTCTCTTGATTCTTGAATCTTGATCTTGATTCTTGGAAGCTTGATCCTTGAATCTTGAAGTGTTTTTGATTCTATCTTGAACATCTTGAACTCATTCTTTCTAGATTCTATCTTGAACATCTTGAACTCATTCTTTGATTGACCTTTGAGCTTTTCGTCATCACCTTTGTTATCATCAAAACATCTTTGAATCATTCTTGATTCATCATGAAGCTTTGCTTCTACAATCTCCCCCTTTTTGATGATGACAACTTCTGAAATCAAGAAACACACACACACACACTTTTTCCTAGTCGATCACTTACATAAATTTCCATTCCCCCCCCCCCTTTGTTTTTGAATTTATGCTTCTCTTAAAATTAAGTTGATTACTCATGTGAGTTCTTGATTTAATCCCTATTTCTCTCCCCCTTTGACATCAACAAAAAGCCAAAGTGTGTAACAAATTTGAGGCATACACATATAACTAAGCATCCATACAACATTTATGGAAAAATATCAACCAAATCATGAAGCAGCAATGATGAATAGATTAACTATAAAATCCACATAGCCAAATAACATACTTAATATTTGTTCAAACATACCATGCAAATAAGGAAATAGTAAATTGTTCAAATATCATAATAACATAGCCAAAATACAACGCTGGAAATCAAAGTACTAATAATATAACATAATAGAAAACTAAGATGATGGTGGTGGCGATGGTGGTAGATCAAAGCTTGAACGTATGTAAGACACATCTTCTTCAACCTTGGTGATTCTTGACTCCATTTCATTAAAGCACATATCCATTTGTAGTTCCAAAGTGTCAAACCTTTCACCAACAAAGGTTTGAAGACCATCAAACCTGTCCAAAATCTTTGAAAGAAGAGATGAATCTTCTCCATCATGTCCTTCTTCACCAACATGTCGAGCACCCTTCTTCACCCAAGATCCATCATGCTCTTTTTGATAACCAAAGGATGCTATGACTGAAGCGCCTATAAGGAAGGATCTCTTGATTGGAAGATAGGGTTCAAAATCAAGAGGGATGTTAAAGTGTTGAAGGAAAAGGGTAACAAGATGAGGATAAGGCAATGGAGCATTCAATCGCAATGCCTTATGCATGCGATATCTAACAAGATGTGCCCAATCAATTTGTAAACCTTTATGAAAGGCCCACATAGCAATGAGATCTTCTTCAGAAACCAGAGCAAGGTTTGAAGATCTCGGAAGAAAAATGTGAACAATTAGGTAATGGAGGATGTGGCTTTCAAAAGCCAATGAACCGATGTCATACCCTAATTTCGTCCGGGGATTATTATTTGATGATATACAACCTTTGATTGGCCGCTTCGAGATACTTGGCACCCTTTGTTGCACAATATGTGAAGTCCCGAGACGAGCCGAAAATCAAAAGGAAGCAGGCTTACGCGATCCGTGAAAATTCCGTAACGTGACGGAAATCAAAGGAGGTGTTTTTCGCAATCCGTGAGTTTTCGTAACTTCTTCGAAAGCTAAAAAAGAGTAAATACATAATTCGTAAGGATTCGTAACCTTGCGGAAGGAAAATAAGTATCGTTACGAAATTCGTAAAGTTTCGTAACGTTACGGAAAAATAATTACCAAAAAAGGTAAAGGGGGTGTATTTAGTAAAATGGGGATGCAAATAGTAATTTTCGAATCTGGACCCTTCTAGAGGTTTCTGGGCAATTTCTTGCTTAAGGTTGAAGCAACCTAGCTCGCCTGGGCGAGCTAGGTGGCCACCACACCCCCCATTTTGTTGAAAAATGGGATTTCGAGGCTTCCGGGACACCCGTAATGCTTCCGTAAAATTCCCATAACCCTAAATAAGAATATTTAACTTAATACGGGTGAGAGGGAAGAGAAAAAAAGAAGAAAATCAAGTCCTATATGCTTCCGTAACTTTTCCATAAATTACGAAAGAAGGGGGTGAACTTATCAAAATTGGGGGGTGCAAATAGCAATTTCGAAATTTTGAATTGGGCCTTCCAGAATGTTTTTTTGGAGCTGGGTTGCTTCCGGAGGAAGCAACCCAGCTCACCTGGGCGAGCTGGGCGGCAACCTCCTTCTCCTTTTTCCTATAAATAGGTTGAAGTGGGCTGTTCTAAGGATCCCGGATGCCCCTGGTGAGGTATTTCAGCTGTTTTGGGTGAAAAAAATTGTTTCCATGAAGAAAATCCAAGCCGAGGTGCTTCCGTAACGCTTTCGAGATGTTTCCGTAAGCAAATCCGTGAAGGTTTTCCTCCGTTATTCACTGTTCTTCATCCGTTCTTCGTTCTTCAACGGGTAAGTTTCCAAATCGAGCTTTTCAATTCATTCTATGTACCCGTGGTGGTCCCCATTTGTTTTGTGTACTTTTATTCTCGTTTCATTTACTTTCCGTACCTCCTTTTGACGTGCTTCAGTCATTTATTTAAGTCATTTCGCGCCTAATCTAAAAATAAAATAAATTTCCACCGATCATTTGAATTGTAGTATTCATTAATTTCTGTTAAAATGAATTCCGACCGTTCGGTCGCGCCGTAACCACGTTGGAAATCAAAAAAGAGGTAAAATAATAATATAATAATAAAAAAAATATCTTTTAGTAAAATGAAGCACAAAAATCAATCGGACGTTTTCTCTTTGGGATTTCTCATTCTTAATTGAATTGACTAATAACTAAAGCGAAACTAAGGCTAAAATCAATTCGCCAAGTCAAGCTCGTCCACCAAAAAAATCACTAAAAAAGGATTTGAAAGTTTTATTTCAGCTTTTTCCTTATCAAGTAAATGGATCATTTTTAAGGTCCAACGCCTTAAAATGATCACCTTTCAAGTAAAAGAATCGCATGATTCATTCTTAAAGAAAGAACTACGTAGGTCTGATTTCCTCGTTGATGGAGGGTACGTAGGAGCAAAAGCCCCGCTTTTGTCGACCTCAAAAAATAAAAAGAAATAAAAGTTAAGGTAACACAATTTCCACAATTCTAAAAAATAGACTATTGTCCTTTGAGACAAACGTGAGAGGTGCTAATACCTTCCTCAAACTTAAATATAACTCCCGAACTTAGAATTTTTATTTTGACCGGTTTCCTTCGGTTTTTCCGACGTTTTCCACAAATAAACGTTGGTGGCGACTCCGCGCATCTTTTCTCCTTTGGAAAGCGCACCCGTGAGCCTCGCCTTCTCTCGCCCGCAAAAGGGCACGTTGCGACAACCGGCAAGTATCCTTCGGTCATATCCGCTTGGTTGGTGCAAACCAACCGGCGGGCATCATATATAGAGAAATCAAACTTCCAATCATCAATTAGTGCACCTTCAAATGGTACACCTTCGCTTGGCAATTGGGTTAAATCATAGAATAGGGATTGGTCAATGACCATCTTAATCCCATAAACTTCAGACATTAGGGTGCCTTCATGGATTTCAAAATTAGAATAAAAGGCTTTGACTAGATTAGAATAAACAGGTAATTTCAGAGACATGAATGGAATAAGAATGGAGTTTTCAAATGCTTGAAAGCATTCAAAACTCTCATTTGAGAAGAAATCCATATCTATGAATTTTAGGTCTATAATAGAACGAGAGGAAAAGAGGTTTGTGTACCGTATACGTTGTTCCTCTGATGAAAACAATGATCCAGAGGGAATGGAGGAAGGAATTGGTGTTTCCTGTGACCCGGAATGCCGTTGACTCCGACTCGAAGTGCCCTTTCGCTTCTTCGATGGTTCTGCCATTTGAAGAGATTTTTTGAGATTTCAATCGATTCAAATGAAAGAGAGTGGAAAAAGAAGAAGTTTGGGCTTTGTGGGGAGTGATTTGGACAAGAATTGAGTGAGATATGACTGGAAGAAAATTTGGGGGCAAGGTTTTTCGAGAGAGAGAAGAGTTGCAGGTTTCATAATTTGAAATCTGAATATATAGGTGCAGGGACGCGTTGTAATCGATTACAAAAATATGGTAATTGATTACCAGAGATCAACATTGCCAGAAATAACTGCTTGTAATCGATTACACTATTATGGTAATTGATTACCAGAGGTTATTTTAGCCAGAAAACAAAAACCAAAGGCTTTCTAGGAGAAAAGAAATTTTGAGTGATTATCAAAATATTTTTTAAAGAAAAAATACTTTATGAATAATTCTTAATCAAGTATTTCACATATCATATCATGCAAAAACATTAAAGTATGTAGATAAATAATTATATCACAACAATCAAACATAAGTATGAAGAATATTGATTTTATTCAAATATATGAATGAATATTTCATGCAAATAAGATGAAATCAATCAAGAACGCATACTCATAATTTCAAACAATCAAAACAAACAAATGAAAAATTGTTAGTCATCATAATCAAATTGTTTGAATAAAAATTTCAACTTAAGAGAAATTTTAATAAGAGAATGGTTTTGATATTACCTTCTTCAAGATTGAAGTGTCTAGATCTTCAAAGATGAGGATCATACTTTTTTTCCTTGTTTTTCATTCTTGAGAGATGTTCTCATCACTTTCATAATCCTTGGTTAAAAAATTTATCTCCTTTTCTGAACCATCGGATGAATCATTGTCATCCCATGCAATGTAGGCTTTCTTAGTTCTTCTTTCATCAAACCTTTTCTTTTCACTTTTCTCAGGCCACTCTTCATTTGAAGGACAATTGGCCTTGATGTGACTAATTTGGTTTCATTTGTAACACCTAAGGACTTGAGAATCATCTTGTGATTTTCTTCCATTATTGAAGTCTGGACGCATGTCAATTCTTCTTTTCTTGATGAATTTCTAAAATTTCTTAACAAAGAAAGAAAGATCATTTGAATCTTCTTCTTCGTTTTCTTCTTGCATTGATGACGAGGCTTTAAGGGCTATACTTCTCTTCTTTTTGTCATTTTCTTCATTTTGATTAAGTCGTTGAAGTTCCATCTCGTGTTCCTGCAATTTACCAAATAAAGTGGCAAGAGACATGGAAGAAAGGTCTTTACTTTCAGAAATAGCAGTTACCTTGGGCTGCCATTCCCTACTTAAACATCTTAAAACTTTATTAATCAAATCTTCATTAGGAAAGATTTTTCCTAGAGAGGCAAGGTTGTTTACTATATGTGTAAATCTTTTTTGCAAATGATGGATATTTTCATTAGGGTTCATCCTAAATAATTCATATTCATGGGTAAGGGTATTGATTCTAGACCTTTTTACATCAGTGGTTCCTTCGTGGGTTAATTGGAGAGTATCCCACATCTCCTTGGCATTAGTACAATTTGACACTCTAAAGTACTCATCTATTCCTAGGGCTAAAGTGATGATGATTTTGGCTTTGAGATTGTCGCAACCTACCCTTCGGCGGGAGGGCGACGCGTGACTCGCGGGTGCGTGTTCCAAGAAAGGAATACACGCGGAGTCGCCACCAACGTTTATTTGAGGAAAACGTCGGAAAAACCGGAAAAGACGTGATCTACGGACTTTAAGTGAAAGGTTCGGGAGTTGTATTTACGCACGGGGAAGGTATTAGCACCCCACGCGTCCGTCACAAGAGACAACAACCTTTAATTAAATGTGCAAACATGACTTCAATTTTTATGTTCCCTTTTACGTCTTTATTTCTTTTTGTACTTTTTATACTTTTTATCTTTTTGTGGTCGACGAAGGGGTTTCCCTTGCTCCTACGTATTCCTTAATTGCGATACGGAAATCAGACCTACGTAGTTCTTTGTGAACAAAAATGTTTGATTAAGTTGTTTTTATCCCTTTTTGCAAGATATGTTTTTGTTTGAATGAAAGGTTTATTGAAGGCATTGGACCGTTAAACAAACTTTCGATTCTTTTGAAAAGAGAGAAGACATTTAAGGCATTGGACCATTTAATGTTCTTTTTATTTTTTGAAAGCGGTAATAAAATTACATGTTGATTTTAGGCCTTTAGAAATCTACCCTTAACTAATAAAAACGGAAAAGACCATTCCAAGGCTTTGGACCTTTGAAAATGGCCTTTTAGGCGATGACAAAAAGTTTGGTTTATGAATTTGATTTTAGACTTAGTTTCACTTTGGTTATTTAGTGGATTCGATTAAGAAAGGAAAATCCCAAAGAGAAACGTCCGATTGATTTTTTTTGTTTCATTTTACTAAAAGATATTTTTTATTATTATATTATTATTTTACCTCTTTTTGGTTTCCAACGTGGTTACGGCGTGACCAAACGGTCGGATTTCATTTTAAACGAAATTAACGGATATTACAATTCAAACGATCGGTGGAAATTTATTTTATTTTTGATTTAGGCGAGAAAATGACTTACGCAAATGACTAAAGCACGTCAAAAGGGGGTACGGAAAGTAAATGACATGAAAATAAAAGCACGTAAAAACAAATGAGGACCACTAAGGGTACATAGAATGAATTGAAAAGTTTGGTTTCGGGAACTTACCGGTTGAAGACCGAAGAATGATGAAGAACGAACGAAGAACGTCGAAGAATGGCTGAAAATCTTCGCGAAAATCCCCACGGAAACGTTACGAAAGTGCCTCGGCTCGGATTTTCTTCAGGGAACCAATTTTTTTCACTAATTTCAAGTGATTCTTGAATTACCAGGAGGGCTGAACGAAATTCCTCTTCACTTCTCCCCCTATTTATAGGAAAATGGGGGAGATGCTTGCCACCGAGCTCGCCCAGGCGAGCAAGGTGGCTTCCTCCAGAAGCAACCGCCTTCTGGAGGAATCTTTTGGAGGGCCCAAGTGGGCCTGGTTGCTATTTGCACCACCATTTTTACTAAATACACCCTGCCCTTTTTTTGGTGATTCTTTTTCCGTAAAGTTACGGAAACTTACGAATTTCGTAATGATACTTGTTTTCTTTCCGTAATGTTACGGAACCTTGCGGATTACATAATCATCCCCTTTTTGACTTACGAAATGTTACAGAACCTCACGAATTGTGCAACGATGCTTCCTTTTGAGTTCCGGCATGTCACGGAACTTCACAAATTGCCTGACGATGGGTGCCAAGTACCTCAAAATGGTCAAATGAAAGTTGCATGCCACCAAGCAAAGGTCCCCAGACGAAATTAAGGTATGACAGTTGCCCCTCTTTACTTGTCTTTTATTGGAGATAAAAGGGAAGTAAAGATAAGACACTAATTTCGTTCGAGCGAAACACCTTTCGACCAGTGAACCTTCCTGCCAGTGGAACCTGCAAAAATTTGAAAATGATCAGTACTGACACATCATCCCGACATTGTCGAACTTGTTCCTCTTGGTTGATACAAGCCGCAGAATGACCATAATTTGTCTCTGCATTTTGTTGGACACGATCGAGCCTGGGTGGCGAAAAGGTGTGCGGAATGACAAAGGGCACAAAATTTGTCTCTGCGCGTTCATCACCCAACTTGCGAAATCTGAATGATAAAGGGTGCAAAATCTATTTCTACGCGTTTACCCACTTAGCTTGTTGTTCTTGAATGATAAAGGGCACAAAATATGTATCTGCGCTGTCATACCCTAATTTTGTCCGAGGATTATTACTTGATGATATGCAACCTTTGATTGACCGCTTCAAGATACTTGGCACCCTTTGTTGCATAATATGTGAAGTCCCGAGACGTGCCGAAAATCAAAAGGAAGCAGGCTTACGCGATCCGTGAAATTCCGTAATGTGACGGAGATCGAAAGGAGGTGTTTTTGCGCAATCCGTGAGTTTCCGTAAGTTCTTCGAAAGCTAAAAAAGAGTAAGTACATAATCCGTAAGGATTCGTAACCTTGCGGAAGGAAAATAAGTATCGTTACGAAATTCGTAAAGTTTCATAACGTTACGGAAAAAGAATTACCAAAAAAGGTAAAGGGGGTGCATTTAGTAAAAAGGGGGGTACAAATAGCAATCAGGCCCACTTGGAGGCGGTTGCTTTTGGAGGAAGCAACCTTGCTCGCCTGGGCGAGCTGGGTGGCAAGCTCCTCCCCTATTTTGCTATAAATATGGGGAGGAATGAAGGGGGAAATGGTTCAGCCTTCTTGGCACTTCTTATTCTCTCGAAATTGCTGAGGAAAATTGTTTCCGTGAAGAAAATCCAAGCCGAGGCGCTTTCGTAACGTTTCCGTGAGTAATTACACGAAGATTTTCAGCCGTTCTTCGACATTCATCGTTCGTTCTTCGTTTTCTTCAGTCTTCAACTGGTATGTACCTCAAACCGAGCTTTTCAATTCATTTTATGTACCCGTCGTGGTCCCCATTTGTTTCATGTACTTTTATTCTCGTTTTCATTCGCTTTCTATACCCCCTAATCTAAAAATAAAATAAATTTCCACCGATCATTTGAATCGTATCATCCGTTAATTTCTGTTAAAATGAATTTCGACCGTTCGGTCGTGCCGTAACCACGTTGGAAATAAAAAAAGAGGTAAAATAATAATATAATAATAAAAAAATATCTTTTAGTAAAATGAAGCGAAAAAAATCAATCGGACGTTTTCTCTTTGGGATTTCTCATTCTTAATTGAATTGACTAATAACTAAAGTGAAACTAAGGCTAAAATCAACTCGCCTAGTCAAGCTCGTCCACAAAAAATATGGTTTGAAAGTTTATCATTTCAGTTTTCCTTACCAAGTAAATGGATCTTTTGTAAGGTCCAACGCCTTCCAGTTTCTTCCTCCAGAAGGCGGTTGCTTTTGGAGGAAGCAACCTTGCTCGCCTGGGCGAGCTGGGTGGCAAGCTCCTCCCCTATTTTGCTATAAATATGGGGAGGAATGAAGGGGGAAATGGTTCAGCCTTCTTGGCACTTCTTATTCTCTCGAAATTGCTGAGGAAAATTGTTTCCGTGAAGAAAATCCAAGCCGAGGCGCTTTCGTAACGTTTCCGTGAGTAATTACACGAAGATTTTCAGCCGTTCTTCGACATTCATCGTTCGTTCTTCGTTTTCTTCAGTCTTCAACTGGTATGTACCTCAAACCGAGCTTTTCAATTCATTTTATGTACCCGTCGTGGTCCCCATTTGTTTCATGTACTTTTATTCTCGTTTTCATTCGCTTTCTATACCCCCTAATCTAAAAATAAAATAAATTTCCACCGATCATTTGAATCGTATCATCCGTTAATTTCTGTTAAAATGAATTTCGACCGTTCGGTCGTGCCGTAACCACGTTGGAAATAAAAAAAGAGGTAAAATAATAATATAATAATAAAAAAATATCTTTTAGTAAAATGAAGCGAAAAAAATCAATCGGACGTTTTCTCTTTGGGATTTCTCATTCTTAATTGAATTGACTAATAACTAAAGTGAAACTAAGGCTAAAATCAACTCGCCTAGTCAAGCTCGTCCACAAAAAATATGGTTTGAAAGTTTATCATTTCAGTTTTCCTTACCAAGTAAATGGATCTTTTGTAAGGTCCAACGCCTTAAAATGATCACCTTTTAAGTAAAAAGAATCACTTGATTCACTCTTAAGAAAGAACAACGTAGGTCTGATTTCCTCTTCGATGGAGGGTACGTAGGAGCAAAAGCCCCGCTTTTGTCGACCTCAAAAAATAAAAAGAAATAAAAGTTAAGGTAACACAATTTCCACAATTCTAAAAAATAGGCTGTTGTCCTTTGAGACAAACGTGAGAGGTGCTAATACATTCCTCAAACGTAAATACAACTGCCGAACTTAGAATTTTCATTTTGACCGGTTTCCTTCGGTTTTTCCGATGTTTCCCTCAAATAAACATTGGTGGTGACTCCACGCATCTTTCCTCCTTTGGAAAGCGCACCCGTGAGCCTCGCCTCGCTCGCCCACAAAAGGGCATGTTGCGACAGTTGGCGACTCCACTGGGGACCTTTTGTGAGTTAGGCCTATTTTAAGGAATTGTGGAATTGTGAAACTTTGTGTGTGCATTTGTTGAACTGTGTAAAATGTAATAACTGCTGTCTTTTCCACATTTTTACACTGCATTCTGAGCACCCACGAGTTTGAGTGAAAAAAGGGGGCCTATACCCGGGTTCATGGGAATCTAAGGAGTGGAGGTGAGTCTATAATCATGCTAGGTCTCCGACTTGCTTGATAATAATGAAACCTCGTCTAGAGCTTTCTCTCTTTATAATGTGTTGTCGCTGGTATTCCATACCGCCACAATATTATTATCTTGAGTGATGATACCTCTAGAAAATAGTCGTGTGAGTTATGAATCTTTGGGAGTAGTTATTAGAGACCCCTAGATATTATCCCATAGGTCCCCAAATAGGGTCACGGAGCAAACACGCTGCGTGCCATTTTAAACACTGCCATGCATGTAGTCCTAAATGTCATGTACGCCTTTGTTTGTAATTATTTGTGGATATTGTCGTACTATGTGCATCCCCGTGTTATGCTTTTGCGCGTCTGCATCATGCCGTCACACATGCGTTGTATGTGGGTCTCGTCTTTTGTCATGGGAAGTCGGAAGATCCATATCGTCTTCTTAAACTGCACACATGGGGCACTGCGCCCCCAAATTTGCAAGTAAGGAGAGATGATTTTCCGGGCTCTCGTGTCCGTAAATGCATTCATATCATGCATTGCATAAACATCTCTTCAGCAGCATAATGAACATATCGTTCCTGTATTTGTCCGTTATCACATTCCAGCCTCACATTTTGCATGAGTCATTGCATCATCATGCATATGCGTTCAACATACTTTTTGTTCTACATGTTCGCTCATACATGATCCTTGTGTTTTCCTCTACAAAACAAAAACAAAAAAGGAAGCATGAAAATTCATGATGCATTCTTAGTTGCTTATATTCGGTACCATGAGCACTTAAAAACAAAATGATTGAACATGGCACCTAATGCATGGTTAACTAAGAAAGGATGTTTCTTCGGGCATCTCAATCTCATAATTACATTTTCCATGCATAGCATGTGTATTCCCGAGTCTTTCATCCCTATGAGATGTTGTTGAAGTATTGGCGATCAAAATTGCCATTCCCTGGGTTATGGGGTTGAACCAAGCTCGTGCTTTTACGAAAAGGTTCATCGAGTCAAGTTGATGAATGGAAGTAACCATCTTGCAAAAATTGGGGCAAAAGATGGATCGTGTTACATCGCTGCTTCGTCTACTGCCAAACACATTTTAGGAATGTCGATGTCCCTATTACTTCCAGTTCCGCCTTGACAAGATATCATGGACCATGTTGAAAATCTAAATTGATTCAACCCCATATCTTGTGTAAAAATTCATAATACTTCAACTGTGCATCATTCGCATACATCCATGCTTTTCATTGGTTGCATTGTTCATTGCATTCTTTCCTCAAAAAAAAAAAAGAAGAGAGAGAGAACTTAATCATTGTTATAAAAAAGAAAAGAACCCGCTTTACAGCGCCCTTACCGAACCTGTGCTAGAGCTAGAGTAATGGGTAAAGCAGAGGAGGTGCAAGAGAAGGTGAAGGCCGACATGGAGGCCATGAAAGAGAAAATGGCCACAATGATGGAGGCCATGATGAGCATGAAGAAGATAATGGAAGCCAATGCGGTTACAATTGCTGCTACCAGCACTGTTGCTAAGGTGAACCCGATGCTCCCATCTGGCCTCAACCAAATGAATCATCCAACCTTAGACATGGTAGGCAAAGATTTGGGAAGTAGGGACGGCCCCCATGATGTGCAAAATCCAAACAAGCACGCCTTCCCGCCATATGGCCTGCCTCCCAACTATACACCACCCAATGTGGCATACACTCCCAATGAGGATGTCAATAACTCCACTCCTATACCCATTGAGAGCCAACAAACCCAAACTGATCAGGCACATGTCTCTTAAACCGTGGGGGAGACACATGAAATTCCCCACCACAATCTAGCCGACTTCGAGTCTTGCCTCGGATATGCCACTGAAGGGCAAGCAGTTGGTGGTATACCCCATGAAAATGCTTCGGAGGGCCCTTAGTAGCACCCCCAGCTACACCTCTTACATTCCACAACAAGTAAAAACCTTCATGCTATGGAAGAAATGGAAAAGTTGGACCATTTAGAGGAAAGGCTCAGGGCCATTGAAGAAGGTGAAGATTATGCCTTTGCTAACCTAGAAGAGTTGTTCATAGTACCCAATATCATCACCCCTCCCAAGTTCAAGGTGTTGGACTTTGACAAGTACAAGGGGACTACTTGCCCCAAGAACCATCTAAAGATGTATTGTCGGAGGATGGGGGCATACGCAAAAGATAAGGAATTACTGATCTTTGATTCGATAGGAAATCGTGCAGTTATGGTTTGCGAATAGGGTGAAACACTTGCCTGTGTGAGTTTTATACACTATGAGTGATTTATTTTCAGCTTAGCCCGATGTTTCCCCTGGATGTTCATTTAAAAGCTAAATGTTGACATCCTTCCCTTTCATTTTCGGTCACAAGGAAGATTACCCTTGGCATGAATATATTGTCTCTCAAAGATATGGTGCTCTCGCGAATGATTTATTTTTCTTTGCAAAAAGTAGGTTCGCCTTTTTAGGTGGAAAAACCCGGTGGACCGTTTGGTCCTGCCAACAAATCTTATTCGGAGAACCATGAATTGATTGCCTAGCGCTGTTCATGCGTCCTCCAACATCGAGTCTGGAGCCCCGCGAATTCATTGCCTAGCGCTGTTCATGTGTCCTCCACCATCGAGTCTGGAACCCCACGAATTGATTGCTTAGCACTGTTCGCCAATTCTCCATTCTCCACTTTTATTCGGAGACCCATGAATTCATTGCCTAGCGCTGTTCATGTGTCCTCCACCATCGAGTCTGGAGCCTCGCGAATTGATTGCCTAGCGCTGTTCGCCAATTCTCCATTCTCCAATCATATTTGGAGACCCATGAATTCATTGCCTAGTGTTGTTCATGTGTCCTCCACCATCGAGTCTGGAGCCCCGCGAATTCATTGCCTAGCGCTGTTTGCCAATTCTCCATTCTCAATCTTATTCGGAGACCAATGAATTCATTGCCTAGCGCTGTTCATGTGTCCTCCACCATCAAGTCTGGAGCCCGCGAATTCATTGCCTAGCGCTGTTCGCCAATTCTCCATTCTCAATCTTATTCGGAGACCCATGAATTCATTGCCTAGCGCTGTTAATGTGTCCTCCACCATCGAGTCAGGAGCCACGCGAATTCATTGCCTAGCACTGTTCGCCAATTCTCCATTCTCAATCTTATTCGGAGACCCATGAATTCATTACCTAGCGCTGTTCATGTGTCCTCCACCATCGAGTCTGGAGCCCCGCGAATTCATTGCCTAGCGTTGTTCGCCAATTCTCCATTCTCAATCTTATTCGGAGACCCATGAATTCATTGCCTAGCGCTGTTCATGTGTCCTCCACCATCGAGCCTGGAGCCCTACGAATTCATTGCCTAGCGCTGTTCGCCAATTCTCCATTCTCAATCTTATTCGGAGAACCATGAATTCATTGCCTAGCGCTGTTCATGTGTCCTACACCATCGAGTCTGGAGCCCCGCGAATTCATTGCCTAGCGCTGTTTGCCAATTCTCCATTCTCAATCTTATTCGGAGACCCATGAATTCATTGCCTAGCGCTGTTCATGTGCCCTCCACCATCGAGTCTGGAGCCCGCGAATTCATTGCCTAGCGCTGTTCGCCAATTCTCCATTCTCAATCTTATTCGGAGACCCATGAATTCATTGCCTAGCCCTGTTCATGTGTCCTCCACCATCGAGTCTGGAGCCCCGCGAATTCATTGCCTAGCGTTGTTCGCCAATTCTCCATTCTCAATCTTATTCGGAGACCCATGAATTCATTACCTAGCGCTGTTCATGTGTCCTCCACCATCAAGTCTGGAGCCCTGCGAATTGATTGCCTAGCGCTATTCGCCAATTCTCCATTCTCCACTTTTATTCGGAGACCCATGAATTCATTGCCTAGCGCTGTTCATGTGTCCTCCACCATTGAGTCTGGAGCCCCGCGAATTTATTGCCGACCGCTGTTCGCCAATTCTCCATTCTCCACTTTTATTCGGAGACCCATGAATTCATTGCCTAGCGCTGTTCATGTGTCCTCCACCATCGAGTCTGGAGCCCCGCGAATTCATTGCCTAGCGCTGTTCGCCAATTCTCCATTCTCAATCTTGTTCGGAGACCCATGAATTCATTGCCTAGCGCTGTTCATGTGTCCTCCACCATCGAGTCTGGAGCCCCGCGAATTCATTGCCTAACGCTGTTCGCCAATTCTCCATTCTCCACTTTTATTCGGAGACCCATTGTCATACCCTAATTTCGTCCGGGGATTATTACTTGATAATATGCAACCTTTGATCGGCCGCTTTGAGATACTTGGCATCCTTTGTTTCACAATATGTGAAGTCCCGAGACATGCCGGAAATCAAAAGGAAGCAGGCTTACGCTATCCGTGAAATTCCGTAATGTGGCGGAAACCAAAAGGAGGTGTTGTTACGCAATTCGTGAGTTTCCGTAACTTCTTCGAAAGCTAAAAAAGAGTAAATACATGATCCGTAACCTTACGGAAAGAAAATAAGTATCGTTACGAAATTCGTAAAGTTTCGTACCGTTACGGAAAAAGAATCACCAAAAAAGGTAAAAGGGGGTGAACTTATCAAGATAGGGGTGTAAATAGCAATTTGAGTCTAGGCCCTTCTGGAACATTTTGGAAGTTGGGTTACTTAAGGAGGAAGCAATTGGGCGGCAAACTCCTCCACGTTTTTGAAAAATGATTTCCGGGGCTTCCGTAATACTTCTGTACAATTTTCGAAAACCTTGGGTAAGCATATTCCCCTTAACATTGGTGAAAGGGAAGAGAAAAAAGATGAAAATCAAATTCGAAAACACTTCCGTAAGGCTTCCGTAACTTTTCCGTAAAATACGAAAGGGGGGTGAACTTAGTAATTCGGGTGCGCTTAGAAATCTTCTTCATTAAGTCTCTGGGCGGCAAGCACCTCCCTTTTTTTCTATAAATAGGGGAGGGGGAGCTGTTTCAAAATGTTCAAGACCCCTTTGGCTATGCATTTCGGCTATTTTGGGCAAAAACCACGTTTCCGTGAAGAAAAATCGAGTAGAAGTGCTTCTGTAACGCTTCCGTAAGCGATTCTGTGGAAATTCTTCATCGTTCTTCGTCGTTCTTCACCGTTCTTCATCCGTTCTTCATTCGTTCTTCATTCTTCAACGGGTAAGTTTTCGAATCCGAGACTTTCAATTCATTTCTTGTTTTGTGTACTTTCACTTTAATTTCGTTTACTTTCAGTTTTCTTTTCTTCCGTTTTTAACGTGCTTTAACCGTTTATTTAAGTCGTTTTCTCGCCTAATAAATGATAAAATGAATTTCAACCGATCATTCGTGTTGTAATCTCGTTTAATCACTGTTAAAACAAAATCTAACCGATCGTTCACGTTGTAACCACGGTTAAACCAAAAAGAGGTAAAATAATAATATAATAATAAAAAAATACCTTTTAGTAAAATAAAGCAAAAAATCAATCGAACGTTTTCTCTTTGGGATTTCTCATTCTTAATCGAATTGACTAATAACTAAAGTGAAACTAAGGATAAAATCAACTCGCCTAGTCAAGCTCGTCCACAAAAAAGGTCATTAAATGGGGTTTGGAAGTTTATCATTTCAGTTTTCCTTATCAAGTAAATGGATCATTTTTAAGGTCCAACGCCTTAAAATGATCACCTTTCAAGTAAAAAGAATCACTTGATTCACGCATAAGAAAGAACTACGTAGGTCTGATTTCCTCTTTAATAGAGGGTACGTAGGAGCAAGAGCCCCGCTTTTGTCGACCTCAAAAAATAAAAAGAAATAAAAGTTAAGGTAACACAATTTCCACAATTCTAAAAAATAGGTTGTTGTCCTTTGAGACAAACGTGAGAGGTGCTAATACCTTCCTCAAGCGTAAATACAACTCCCGAACATAGAATTTTCATTTTGACCGGTTTCCTTCGGTTTTCCCGACGTTTTTCCACAAATAAACGTTGGTGGCGACTCCGCGCATCTTTCCTCCTTTGGAAAGCGCACCCGTGAGCCTCGCCTTCGCTCGCCCGTGAAAGGGCACGTTGCGACGGTTGGCGACTCCATTGGGGACTATTTTTGTGAGTTAGGCCTATTTTAAGGAATTGTGGAACTGTGTCTCCGACTTGCTTGATAATAGTGAAACCTCATCTAGAGCTTTCTCTCTTTATAATGTGTTGTCGCTGGTATTCCATACCGCCACAATATTATTATCTTGAGTGATGATACCTCTAGAAAACAGTCATGTGAGTTATGAATTGTTGGGGAGTAGTTATTAGAGACCCCTAGATATTGTCTTATAGGTTCCCAAATAGGGGCAAAGAGCAAACACGCTCCGTGCCATTCGTTCTCATGCATTTTTTGGTAAATAGCACTAGTTTATAGTTTTGCTAGTGATGTTTGGTTTCTTTAGAGTAATACGTAACCTTTTTAATAGTACGTTGAGGCGCCATCATGCCCAAAACGTAGCATTAAAGTTGGATCTCTGCAGTCTCGTATGTGTGAATTACCCCTTTGTGTTGTTTTCTTTCCGTTTCATGCATGAACATCTGCATCATACCGTCACACATGTGTTGTATGTGGGTCTCGTCTTTTGTCATGGGAAGCCGGAAGATCCATATCGTCTTCTTAACTGCACACATGGGGCACTGCGCCCCCCAAATGCGCAATAAGGAGAGATAATTTTCCGGGCTCTCGTGTCCGTAAATGCATTCATATCATGCACCGCATAAACATCTCTTCAGCATCATAATGAACATATCGTTCCTGCATTTGTCCGTTATCACATTCCCATTTTTCATGAGTCATTGCATCATCATGCATATGTGTTCAACAAACTTTTTGTTCTACAAACTGCATACCTTTTGTTTTCATGTTCACTCATGCATGATCCTTGCATTTTCCTCTGCGAAACAAAAAAAAAGAGAAGCGTGAAAATTCACACTACATTTTTAGTTGCATATATTCGGTACCATGAGCCAACCATGTTGGGATCATAAACCCATTTCACTTAAAAACAAAATAATTGAACAGGGTACCTAATGCATGGTTGCCTTCGCTAGGCTATGTCACTATAATGGCTTCGGATAGGATGCAACTACAGAACATGTGCAAAAAGGGGGCACGGATCTTTCAAAGAATACGCCCAAAGGTGGAGAACCTGGCAGCTCAAGTGGCACCTCAATGACGAAAAAATGATGACAATGATAGTAGACACATTACCAGTATTTTACTATGGAAAATGGTGGGTTACACACCTTCAAGCTTTGCGGATTTGGTCTTCGCCGGCGAAATGATCGAAGTGGGTCTAAAAAGAGGCAAATCTGATCATCTTGCTTTGATAAATGCAAAAAAAACTGGGGCAAATGAAGAGGGTGAGGATGAAGGAGAAGGCTGTGCTGTGACTGCCATTCCTATACAACCATGTTTCCCACCAACCCAGCAATGTCATTACTCAGCCAATAACAAACCTTCTCCTTACCCACCGCCCAGTTATCCACAAAGGCCATCCCTAAAATCAACCACAAAGCCTACCTACCGCACTTCCAATGACAAACACCACCTTTAGCATAAACCAAAACACCAACCAAGAAATAAATTTTGCAGCGAGAAAGCCTATAGAATTCACCCCAATTCTAGTGTCCTATGTTGACTTGCTCCCATATCTACTTGATAATTCAATGGTAGCCATAACCCTAGCCAAGGTTCATCAACCTCCATTTCTCCGAGAATACGACTCGAACGCAACGTGTGCTTGCCACGGAGAAGCCCCGAGGCGTTCCATTGAGCATTGTAGGGCTCTGAAGCGTAAGGTGCAAGGTCTAATTGATGCTGGCTGAAATTTGAGGAGAATCGTGTGTAAATCCTGACATTGACAAGAGATGCCACACATGGGGCAATTTTGAAAGTTGTTGTTAGATGTCTCTAAATGACTCATCAGGATTTTCAAGTTTGTACCATTATTGTAAACCACAGTTACAATGTTAAATGAAATGGATAAAGTTGATATCTTTGTCCCTCATCCTCTCACAAACGCATCTTTGCTTATTCAACTTTCACAGGAATGTGGGTGCAAGCCATTGGTCTGTTTGCTCAAGCGACCTGTGCTCCTGAGTTTGGACTTCCAAGACCGTTCAATCAGATATTACTCGTCTTGCGCGTTGGTGGGGCTGCCATAAAAAAACAAGTAAATTTCAAAACCAATAAGTTTCAAAATAAAAAAATATAAAAAAAAAGAGTTCAAAAAGAAAAAAAAGAAGCATTTGATTGACTGTGTTTTCAAGATGTCCATGTGACCTCATTTTATCATTCTGGAAAGTTTGTCTTTTTAGAGAGAAGTGAGTTATCAAGAATAGGATGTTGGACAAATGGCCTCAGTTAACTTAAGAAAAATGGGGGTTAAATTAAGATACAAAGACTATTCCCCAATTAAACTTTCACTCTCTCTTTTCGGATTAACAATGCACACAGGGACAACCCTTCCCTTATGTTCAAGAATCCCCTACAACAAGAGACCCACGGTCTCTTAATCCCTTTTCAGAAATAAGAAGAAGAGAAGAAGAGGTCTCTCTTAAAAGAGATGGATTGTACAATGAAGATCAATCAAAATTATTTATTGAATATGCAAGTGGTTGACCAAGGAATCTTTTGAGAGGATAAAGATATTTCAGTTTGGAAAAACTCTTAATCTTTTGAGAGGATAAAACTTTTTGGGCAATGAAAACTCCCTTTAAGTTCGTGTTTCCAAGTCACCTTTGATGGTCATTCATAAAAAATTTGAATAGGTGTGACTCTTGGCAATTATTTTCTGAAAATCCCCTCTGGTAATCAATTACAAGACTTATGTAATCGATTACAGGTTTTAAAAATTTGAATTAAAACATTTTCAGCTGCTGGTAATCGATTACCAGAGAGCAAATCTCAATTTGAAATGATAGAATTCTTTGGTCAAACCTTTTGTTTTTCAATTTGGAAACTTCTTCCTAAAGATTCTAGAGATCAACTTGATCATACATTTTCTTGGATTCTTGTCTTGAATAAAACTTAGAAGCACTTGATCTTTTAGCATCATCAAGACATCAAAACATCTTGCTTCTACATAGGAGTCATTTGACTTAATCCATCAACTGAAAAATCCTTCAAATATTTCTCGTCCTTGGAAAATTCTTTTTGCAAGAATCAACTGCTTCTTTCATTCTTCCTCACTACGAGGTTGTGAAAACAAGACAACAATTGGTACCTCTAAGCCCTACACTGGGGCAACGAAAGGCACCATGCAAAAACCTCAAGCGAACCTAGAGGGAGATTAGAAGTTTTCACCCAATAGGTTCCCAGCTACAAGGTCATGACGAAAGATAACAATTGGTACCTCAAAGCCTTACACTGGGGCAATGAGGGGCATCGTGCATGAGCCTCAAGTGAACATAGGGGCAGATCAAAAGTTCTCACCCGTCGATGTTTTTAAACAAAAAAAGGGGGGGGGACAAACCCTGGAATTTCAAATAGATTGATTAAACATTAAACGGCTCCATTGCCGTCACTCCAAAATGGTCAAGTGACTAAATCAAACAGAACATACACTCTGAGGGAGTTCCCGGAGAGGTTTGCAAAAGATAGGATAAGGTTGCATGAATTATCACCATTTTCAAAAGGACAGTCAATCTGTGTTTTCCAAAAAAAATTAAATCAAAATCAAAATCACAAAATAGGGAAAGAATGTCATGAACATTGTGCAACTTTCCATTGCATTGCATTGTTTCATGTGCGGTCAGCATTACCAAATTTCACAACAAAGTTTGCATGCGTCTGCATCCCTAAAAATCATGTTAACTGCATAGATTTCCTACATCTCATGTCCAATCTTTTTGGATGACCTGCCCTCTCGATGAGTCGATCTTTTGCTTTCTCATAAAGGTGGACCCTTGGGCACTAGTACCTATCACCTTTAGAGGACTATATATCCTCGCCATCATAGGACTGCACATCCTCGCCTGCAGAGGGCTGCATGCCCTCGCCTTTAGAGGGCTACGCGTCCTCATTTTCAGTGTGCTCCATATCCACACCTTAGGAGAATATAAGGTCCTTTGCCCTTAGATGCGTAACCGAGACTTGCGCTCCCGGTTAAGGGGCCAGTAGTTTTCTTTTATCAGTTCCTGAGCTACCCCCTGATATTGGAGGGCGACCAACTGTGCGAGCACATCCAGAGAGGGAGGCTATCACGCGTCTACTATGCATACCGGGGCAAGATTTCCCCCGTGCTGCTGCAAAAAGATGAGTGCGGATCATGCGCACCAACATGACCACTCTTACGTGGATGACGTTGCTATTTAGCAACATTCTGCCCAGCAACCATAATGCCAATCTCCCCCTGCAGATGTGTCAGTTGGTCTGCGTCATCATGACATAGGTAAGTATACATATGGTTCAACTGATTTCTGATACCATCTATTGTTTGCAGGAATCGCACTCACAAAGACACCCAGTGGACCCGGAGAAGTCCAACAGGGCCCTGGGGTTTACAACTCTGGTTACGGGCCTCTGTAGTCCTACAGGGTGCCCGTTTCCCCCGGCAAGGTCACGTCATCATGACATAGGTAAGTATGCACATCGCTCAACTGATTTCTGATTTCATGTATTGTTTGCAGGGATCGCGCCTACAAGACACCCAGTGGACCCAAAGAAGTCCAACAGGGCCTTGGAGTTGTCAAGCTCTAATTACGGGTCTCTGTCAGTTCTACGGAGTGCCTGTCACCTCCAGCAAGGGTATCAGGCCCCCTACTAATCGAGCTTTCATCAAGAAGTACTGCGTCCCCAGGCAGGCGCAAGGCGAAACACCACAGCAGCCTGGGGATGGCCGGCAGCGGGCAACAGACGCACCGCCATCACCTTTAGAGTTCACCTCAGCTCATCCACAAAAAGGTTAGAGCGTTGCTTACGACCCATGGCCGACCAATAGGCAACCAAGTCCAGAGCCAAAGGTAAGCAAAGTACTAGGTCCGTGACCGACAAGCCATCAAGCGTCCAGCTCAAGACGTTAAAGAAGTGCTACTAGGAGGCAACCTAGTACCTTTTAAATCTCTGCTTGTTATTTGATCACCTTTGTTTCTCAAGTCATAGCAGGACACACCTAGTTGCTCATGATCCTAGGAATTTAAATAAAAGAAGCACAAGCTCGGAAGGTAGTCATACCTCACAATATATATATATATATATATATATATATATATATGTGTGTGTGTGTGTGTGTGTGTGTGTGTGTGTGTGTGTGTGTGTGTGTGTATGTTTAGGTAGAAAGATACCTTGGATATGCATGTATGTAGCAAAAAAAATACTTCACAAAATATATATATGTATGTTTAGGTAGAAAGATACCTTGGATATACATGTATGTAGCAAAAAAATACTTCACAAAATATATATATGTATGTTTAGGTAGCAAGATACCTTGGATATGCATGTATATAGCAAAAATATCTCACAAAACATATATATGTATGTTTAGGTAGCAAGATACCTTGGACATGCATGTATATGGAAAAATACCTCACAAAATATACGTACGTTTAGGTAGCAAAATACCTCAAAAAAAAAGAGAGAGCAAAAAGAGAGCGAGCAAGAAAAGAATAAAAAAAAAAGTTATCTAGCTAAAAAACAACATGCTTGTGAAAAGAGATGACTTCCAATTTTTCTTTGAAAAAATTTGCTGATCATAACTAGTTTTTGAAAGAATGTGTATACACCTGAAGGGTGAATGCTGTGAAAATTTTCCCGGACGCCCAAAATGGACTCGAATGAATGCACAAATTGATAAAAGAACGTATTTTGGAAACACTGGGTTGACTTAAAATAGGGAAAATGAATCCTAAGCCCTAGTGTCACATGACCATAAAAAACTTGATGCTTGAGTATCCACATAGGTGCATGCATGACCAGTTTTGCATAAAATTTCCTAATCATCATTGTTGCATGTGTATCATGGAAATAATGTGGGACGTCCCCTTTATCCCCGAACCGCTGGCCAAACCCTGACATATATCATGACCAGCCGTTCTACAAGCCTTGAGCCAAAATCCCAACTTACCATAAACCTTGACCCAGGGTGAGAATGTCAATCCTTGCCCTCGGAAGAAAACACAAAGAGAAGGAAAATTCCCAATCCAAGAAAGGGAGAAGACACAAAAAGAAAAGAAAATTCCCAAACCAAGAAAGGGAGGAGACACAAAAAAGAAAGAAAATTCCCAATAAAAGAGTGGGAGAAAGCAAAAAAAAAAGAAAGAAAAATTCTCGATCAAGGATCGGAAGAAAAAGAAATATGCAGAAAGGTCTTTGGACCAGACAATATCTGAACAATACAGAATTGTCACCAAGTAAACAAAAAAGGAAACCATGACCCAAAGTGGCCCTCTCCCTTTGATTGCCAACCAAAATCATGTGCACTAGCGACTTTCTCGCCCCTCACTAAACAAAAACAGAAAAGGAAAAGGCAGAAACACTCAAAGCCAAATTTCCCACCAAGAAAAACAAACCATTCCCAAGAAAAAGTCCTATTGACCCATGATCACGCATGTAATCTTTGATTTGATAAGAAATGATTTGCAAAATCAAGTCATGACATATCTATGGTTCGAAATTAGGATAAAACACTTACCTGTGTGAGATTGATACACTTTGAGTGATTTTCTCCTATCTTTGTTGGACCCAGTGTTTCCTCTAAATGGTCATTTAGAAACGAAATGCTAACATCCAAAATCTCATTTACGGTTATGAGAAAATTTTATCAGCATACTCTCCTTCCTCGATAGACACATTGTTTTTCATCCAAAAAACATATGTTGCTCTGATCAGTTGGAAGTTTTGTCTCTTTACTAAAGTATGTTCGCATTTTGGTGAAGAAAACACCGAGACTATTTTTAGTCTCAGTTATCAAGAACTACGTAGGTCTGAGTTCCTCATCACAAATTAAGGATACGTTTTGCACCGAGACTATTTTTAGTCTCACAGTTATCAAGAACTACGTAGGTCTGAGTTCCTCATCACAAATTAAGGATACGTTTTGCGGGCGAGCGAAGGCGAGGCTCACGGGTGCGCTTTCCAAAGGAGGAAAGATGCGCAGAGTCGCCACCAACGTTTATTTGTGGAAAACGTCGGAAAAACTGAAGGAAACCGGTCAAAATGAAAATTCTAAGTTCGGGAGTCGTATTCTCGGAGAACTGGAGGTTGATGAACCTTGGTTGGGGTTATGGCTACCATTGAATTATCAAGTAGATATGGGAGCAAGTCAGCATAGGACACTGGAATTGGGGTGAATTCTATAGGCTTTCTCGCTGCAAAATTCATTTCTTGGTTGGTATTTTTGGATTGTGCTAAAGGTGATGTTCGTCATTGGAAGTGCGGTAGACAGACTTTGTGGTTGATTTAGGGATGGCCTTTGTCGATAACTGGGCGGTGGGTAAGGAGAAGGTTTGTTTATTGGCTGAGTAATGACATTGTTGGGTTGGTGGGAAACTTGGCTGTATAGGAATGGCAGTCTCATTCTCACCCTCTTCACTTGCCCTAGTTTTCTCATTCCTCTAAGCAGGATGATTAGATTTGCCTCTTTTTAGAACCACTTCGATCATTTTGCCGGCGAAGACCAAATCCGCAAAGCTTGAAGGTGTGTAGCCCACCATCTTTTCGTAGTAGAATACCGATAATGTGTCTACCATCACGATTATCGTCTCCTTTTCCATCATTGGGGGTACCACTTGGGCTGCCAGATCCCAACCTTTGGGCGTATTCTTTGAAAGATCCGTGCCCCCTTTTTGCACATGTTCTGTAGTTGCATCTTATCCGAAGACATTATACTGACATTGCCTAACGAAGGCAACCACTAGGTCCTTCCAAGAATGGACTCGGGAAGGTTCCAAGTTAGTGTACCAGGTAACAGCTACCCCAGTAAGACTTTCTTGGAAGGAATGTATCAACAATTCCTCATCTTTTGCGTATACCCCCATCTTCCGATAATACATCTTTAGATGGTTCTTGGGGCAAGTAGTCCCCTTGTACTTGTCAAAGTCCAGCACCTTGAACTTGGGAGGGGTGATGATATTGGGTACTAGGAACAACTCTTCTAGGTTAGCAAAGACATAATCTTCACCTCCTTCAATGGCCCTGAGCCTTTCCTTTAGATGATCCAACTTTCCCATTTCTGCCATAGCATGAGTGTCGCAACCTACCCTTCGGCGGGAGGGCGACGCGAGACTCGCGGGATGCGTGTTCCACGAAAGGAATACGCGCGGAGTCGCCACCAACGTTTATTTGAGGAAAACGTCGGAAAAACCGGGAAAGACGCGATCTACGAACTTTTTAGTGAAAGGTTCGGGAGTTGTATTTACGCACGGGGAAGGTGTTAGCACCCCATACGTCCGTCACAAGGGACGACAGCCTTTAATCGAATGTGCAAACATGACTTTGATTTTTACGTTCCCTTTTATGTCCTTATATCCTTTATACCCTTTTTATATTTTTTCTTTTTTGTGGTCGACAAGGGTGTTTCCCTTTGCTCCTACGTATTCCTCAATTTGCGATGAGGAAATCAGACCTACGTAGTTCTTTCCTATCAAGTGATTCTTTTTTACTTAAGTGGTGATCATTTTAAGGCGTTGGACCTTAAAAATGATCCATTTTACTTAGTGAGAATTTGAAATGACAAACTTCAAAAGCCTATTTTTTATGGACGAGCTTGACTAGGCGAGTTGATTTTAGCCTTAGTTTCACTTTAGTTATTAATCAATTCGATTAAGAATGAGAAATCCCAAAGAGAAAACGTCCGATTGATTTTCCGCTTTATCTTGCTAAAAGATGTGTTTTTTTATTATATTATTTTTACCTCTTTTTGATTACCAACGTGGTTACGGCACGACCGAACGGTCGGAATTCATTTTAACCGAAGTTAACGGATAATACAATTCAAACGTTCGGTGGAAATTGATTTTATTTTTAAGTTAAGCGAGAAATGACTTAAGTAAAATGGCTTAAGCACGTCAACAGGGGGTATAAAAAGTAAACAAAACGAGAATAAAAATGCACGAAACACAATGTAGACCACTACGGGTACATAGAAGGAATCGAAAAGCTTAGTTCGAGGTACTTACCCGTTGAAGATCGAAGAACGATGAAGAACGAATGAAGAACGTCGAAGAACGGTCGAAACCTTTGCGAAATTCTTCACGGAAAACGTTACGGAAACGTTTCGGAAGCGCCTCGGCTTAGATTTTCTTCACGGGAACAATTTTTCCAAGCAAATTCGAAAGAGAGAGAAATGCCTAAGGGGCTGAACCCTTTTCTTCTTCACTTCCTCCCCTATTTATAGCAAAATAGGGGAGGTGGTTGCCGCCCAGCTCGCCCAGGCGAGCCAGGTTGCTTCCTCCAGAAGCAACAGCCTTCTGGAGGAATATTCTGGAGGGCCCAAGTGGGCCTGGGTGCTATTTGCACCCCCATTTTTACTAAGTACACCCCCTCTGCTTTTTTTGGTGATTCTTTTTTCGTAAAGTTACGGAAACTTACGAATTTCGTAACGATACTCGTTTTCTTTCCGTAATGTTACGGAACCTTGCGGATTACATAATCATCCCCTTTTTGACTTACGGAATGTTACGGAACCTCACTTAATTATGCAACGATGCTTCCATTTGATTTCCGGTGTGTCACGGAAACTTACGGATTGTGCATCAATATTTTTTTGGTTTTTCGGCATGTCCTGAAATTTCACAAATTGCCTAATGATGGATGCCAAGCACCTCACAAGGACCAAAGAAAGGTCGCATGTCATCAAGCAAAGGTCCCCGGACGAAATTAGGGTATGACAATGAGGGTTTTTACTTGTCGTGGAATGCAAGAGGTGTAGTTGTGGGTGATACTGAGGGCCCTCCGAAGTGTTTTCAAGGGGTATACCCATTCACATGAAATTCCCCATTCACAGCTATTTTATTAATTATTAAAGTTAAAAGACAAATAAAAAATAATGGAGGCAGTACTATTATTTATGAACTAAATTAATTAAAGGTATTTTGATAATAAAAAATAATTAAAACAGTGGACTAGTAAAAAAGAGTCTCGTAACGAGACAAAGAATTTCAAAATAATATCTTATAAAAAGGGAGAGGAAATGTTACATGTCAAAGCAATGTGAAACTTAACAAACTGAAAAACAAATAACATGGGCATGATCATGAAGCTTCCAAAGAAAAACGTCATGATTGTGCATTGCTCCACAGAAAATTTCCATATAAGAAGCTGTAATGACTAATGGCCAACTCTACCATAGTATGAGAATTTCGTGTTCGAAGGAAAAGATGTAAAGAATGCGAAGAATATTAAAATTAAAACTACTACTAAGATATTCAAAAATATGAAAGAAATCTGCAAAAGACAAGTGAAATGTGTTCAGGAGAAATTAATTTTCAGAAAGGGGTATTTTTAGAGAGAGAAAAAAAAATACAAGATGTATACTGAGATAAGATTAATAATTAAAAGAGGTATATTTACCAATTTTCCACCTATAACCTTTTCACAAAAGTTTATATTTTATTTTTGGGCTAAATAAATACAATATTTGTTATTTTCATTCGTAACCCATAATCTTTGATAGTTTTGGGCTAAATAAATACAATCATATGGACATTTGGGCTAAATAAATACAATTTTGGTTATTTTCATTCGTAAAATAATTATTAATCTTACAAATGAAAATAACAAATGATTTTGGATTATCTAATTCGGATAAATAGGTTGTCCAAAATCATTTAGGAAATTGTAATATTCACTATATGGACCATTTGGGCTAAATAAGTACACTCTTTGTTTTTTTTTTTCATTCGTAAAATAATTATTACAAATGAAAATAACAAATAATTTTGGACTATCTAATTTTTACATGGACAAATAGGTTGCCCAAAATCATTTAGGAAATTGTAATATTCAGCTTTGAATGGGGAATTGCAAGAGGTGTAGCTGTGAATGCAAGAGGTGTAGTTGTGGGTGACTACTTGCCCATCAGTGGCATATCCGAGCCAAGGCTCGAAGTCGGCTAGATTGTGATGGGGAATTTCATGTGTCTCCCCCACGGTTTAAGAGACATGTGCATGATCAATTTGGGGTTGTTGGCTCTCAATGGGTATAGGAGTGGAGTTATTGGAATTCTTATTGGGAGTGTACGCCACATTGGGTGGCGTATAGTTGAGAGGCAAGCCATATGGCGGGAAGGCGTGCTCGTTTTGAATTTGCACATCATGGGGGCCGCCCGTAATTCCCAAATCTTTGCCTACCATATCTGAGGTTGGATGATTCATTTGGTTGATGCCGGATGGGGACATCAGGTTCACCTTAGCAACAACACTGGTAGCGGCAATTGCAACCGCATTGGCTTCCATTATCTTCTTCACGCTCATCATGGCCTCCATCATTGCGGCCATTTGCTCTTTCATGGTCTCCATGTCAGCCTCCATCTACTCTTGTACCTCCTCCGCTTTACCCATTACTCTAGCTCTAGCACAGGTTCGGTGAGGGCACCGTAAAGCATGTTTTTTTTCTTTTTTATAACAATGATTAGGTTCTCTTTTTCTTTTCATGGAAAGAATGCAATGAGCAATGCAACCAATGAACAACATGGATGTATGCGAATGATGCACAATTGAAGTATTGCGAATTTTTACATAGGATATGGGGTTGAATCAATTTAGATTTTCAACATGGTCCATGACATCTCCGTCAAGGTGAAACTGGAAGTAACAGGGACATCGACAGCCCTAAATGTGTTTGGCAGTAGACGAAGGAGCGATGTAACACGATCCATCTTTTGCCCCAATTTTTTTGCAAGATGGTTACTTCCATACTTCAACTTGACTCGATGAACCTTTTCGTAAAAGCACGAGCTTGGTTCAACCCCATAACCCAGAGAATGGCAATTTTGATCGCCAATACTTCAACAACATTTCATAGGGATGAAAGACTCGAGAATACGCATGCTATGCATGGAAAATGTAATTATGAGATTGAGATGCCCGAAGAGACATCCTTTCTTAGTTAACCATGCATTAGGTACCATGTTCAATCATTTTGTTTTGTTGTTTGTATTTTTTTTTAATTTTAGAAATGGGTTTATGATCCTAACATGGTTGGCTCATGGTACCTAACACATGCAACTAAGAATGCATCATGAATTTTCATGCTTCCCTTTTTTTTGTTTTTGTTTTGTAGAGGAAAATACAAGGATCATGTATAAGCAAACATGTAGAACAAAAAGTATGTTGAACGCATATGCATGATGATGCAATGACTCATGCAAAATGGGAATGTGATAACGGACAAATGCAGGAACGATATGTTCATTATGATGCTGAAGAGATGTTTATGCGGTGCATGATATGAATGAATTTACGGACACGAGAGCCCGGAAAATTATCTCTCCTTATTGCGCATTTGGGGGGCGCAGTGCCCCATGTGTGCAGTTAAGAAGACGATATGGATCTTCCGGCTTCCCATGACAAAAGACGAGACCCACATACAACGCATGTGTGACGGTATGATGCAGATGTGCATGCATGAAACGGAAAGAAAACAACACAAAGGGGTAATTCACACATACGAGACTGCAGAGATCCAACTTTAATGCTACGTTTTGGGCATGATGGCGCCTCAACGTAGTATTAAAAAGGTTACGTATTACTCTAAAGAAACCAAACATCACTAGCAAAACTATAAACTAGTGCTATTTACCAAAAAATGCATGAGAACGAATGGCACGGAGCGTGTTTGCTCTTTGCCCCTATTTGGGAACCTATAGGACAATATCTAGGGGTCTCTAATAACTACTACCCAACAATTCATAACTCACACGACTGTTTTCTAGAGGTATCATCACTCAAGATAATAATATTGTGGCGGTATGGAATACCAGCGACAACACATTATAAAGAGAGAAAGCTCTAGACGAGGTTTCACTATTATCAAGCAAGTCGGAGACCTAGCATGATGATAGATTCACCTCCACTCCTTAAATTCCCATGAACCCGGGTATAGGGCCCATTTTTTACTCAAACCTGTGGGCGCTTAGAATGCAGTGTAAAGAATGTGAAATAGACAACAATTATTTACATTTTACACAGTTCAACAAATGCACACACGAAGTTTCACAAATCCACAATTCCTTAAAATAGGCCTAACTCACAAAAATAGTCCCCAGTGGAGTCGCCAACTGTCGCAACGTGCCCTTTAGCGGGCGGGCGAAGGCGAGGCTCACGGGTGCGCTTTCCAAAGGAGGAAAGATGCGTGGAGTCGCCACCAACGTTTATTTGTGGAAAACATCAGAAAAACCGAAGGAAACCGGTCAAAAATAAAAATTCTAAGTTCGGGAGTTGTATTTACGTTTGAGGAAGGTATTAGCACCTCTTACGTTTGTCTCAAAGGACAACAGCCTATTTTTCAGAATTGTGTTATCTTAACTTTAGTTCTTTTTTATTTTTTTGAGGTCGACAAAAGCGGGGCTCTTGCTCCTACGTACCCTCCATCGAAGAGGAAATCAGACCTACGTAGATCTTTTTTATGCGTGAATCAAGTGATTCTTTTTACTTGAAGGGTGATCATTTTAAGGCGTTAGACCTTAAAAATGATCCATTTTACTTGGTAAGAAACTGAAATGATAAACTTTCAAAACCCTATTTTGTGGACGAGCTTGACTAGGCGAGTTGATTTTAGCCTTAGTTTCACTTTAGTTATTAGTCAATTCAATTAAGAATGAGAAATCCCAAAGAGAAAACGTCCGATTGATTTTTCGCTTTATTTTACAAAAAGGTATTTTTTGATTATTATATTATTATTTTACCTCTTTTTTGATTTCCAACGTGGTTACGACACGACCGAACGGTCGGAATTCATTTTAACAGAAATTAACGAATACTACAATTCAAATGATCGGAGGAAATTTATTTTATTTTTAGATTAGGCGAGAAATGACTTAAATAAATGACTTAAGCACGTCAAATGGGGGTATAGAAAGCGAATGAAAACGAGAATAAAAATACATGAAACAAAATGTGGACCACCACGGGTACATAGAATGAATTGAAAAGCTCGGTTTGAAGTACTTACCCGTTGAAGACTGAAGAAAACGAAGAACGAACGATGAATGTTGAAGAACGGTCGAGAATCTTCGCGTAATTACTCACGGAAACGTTACGGAAGCGCCTCGGCTTGGATTTTCTTCACGGAAATAATTTTCCTCAGCAATTTCGAGAGAATAAGAAGTGCCAAGAAGGCTGAACCCTTTCTCCCTTCACTCCTCCCCCTATTTATAGCAAAATAGGGGAGGAGCTCGCCACCCAGCTCGCCCAGGCGAGCAAGGTTGCTTCCTCCAGAAGCAACAGCCTTCTGGAGGAAGAATCTGGAAGGCCCAAGTGGGCCTGATTGCTATTTGTACCCCATTTTTACTAAATGCACCCCCACTTCTACTTTTTTTGGTAATTCTTTTCCGTAACGTTACGAAACTTTACGAATTTTGTAACGATACTTATTTTCCTTCCGCAAGGTTACGAATCCTTACGGATTATGTATTTATTCTTTTTAAGCTTTCAAAGAAGTTACGAAAACTCACGGATTGCAAAAAACACCTCCTTTCGATTTCCGTCACATTACGGAATTTTCACGGATCGCGTAAGCCTGCTTCCTTTTGATTTTCGGCACGTCTCGGGACTTCACATATTGTACAACAAAGGGTGCCAAGTATCTCGAAGCGGCCAATCAAAGGTTGTATATCATCAAATAATAATCCCCGGACGAAATTAGGGTATGACAGTTGCCCCTCTTTACTTACCTCTCATCGAAGATAAGAGGAAAGCAAAGATAAGACACTGATTTCATCTATCTTGCCCTTTCCGTGATGACGATTCTTGCTCTACTCCTTCATTTTTTGCTGTACAACACAAAAAAAAATACAAACAACAACAAGAACAATGAATATAATATACATATACACATATACACATGTTTGGCGAAGGAACCGATCCGGAAAACAACAAAAGAACATATTTCCCAGTCACCAGAGGCTCCGCACTTGATAATGGAGGACACATGAACAGCGCTAGGCAATGACATTCATCGGGCTCCGAAAAAAGTGGAGAATGGAGGATTGCACTTGAGGGTCCACACTTAGGCAATCATGAAGCATAGCTCCAAACTCGAAGGTGGAGGACACATGAACAGCGCTAGGCAATGACATTCACGGGGCTCCGAAAAAAGGGGGAGAATGGAGGATTGCCTTGAGGGTCCACACTTAGGCAATCATGAAACATAGCTCCAAACTCGAAGGTGAAAGACACATGAACAGCGCTAGGCAATAACATTCATGGGGCTCCAAAAAAAGGGGAGAATGGAGGATTGCCTTGAGGGTCCACACTTAGGCAATCATGAAACATAGCTCCAAACTCGAAGGGGGAGGACACATGAACAGCGCTAGGCAATGACATTCATGGGGCTCCGAAAAAGTGGAGAATGGAGGATTGCACTTGAGGGTCCACACCTAGGCAATCATGAAACATAACTCCAAACTCGAAGGTGGAGGACACATGAACAGCGCTTGGCAATAACATTTATGGGGCTCTGAAAAAAACGGGGGAGAATGGAGGATTGCCTTGAGGGTCCACACTTAGGCAATCATGAAGCATACCTCCAAACTCGAAGGTGGAGGACACATGAACAGCGCTAGGCAATGACATTCATGGGGCTCCGAAAAAAGTGGAGAATGGAGGATTGCACTTGAGGGTCCACACTTAGGCAATCATGAAACATAGCTCCAAACTCGAAGGTGGAGGACACATGAACAGTGCTAGGCAATGACATTCATGGGGCTCCGAAAAAAGGGGGAGAATGGAGGATTGCCTTGAGGGTCCACACTTAGGCAATCATGAAACATAGCTCCAAACTCGAAGGTGAAAGACACATGAACAGTGCTAGGCAATGACATTCATGGGGCTCCGAAAAAGTGGAGAATGGAAGATTGCCTTGAGGGTCCACACTTAGGCAATCATGAAGCATAGCTCCAAACGCGAAGGTGGAGGACACATGAACAGAGCTAAGCAATGACATTCATGGGGCTCCGAAAAAAGTGGAGAATGGAGGATTGCACTTGAGGGTCCACACTTAGGCAATCATGAAGCATAGCTCCTGTCATACCCTAATTTCGTCCGGGGACCTTTGCTTGATGACATGCGACCTTTCTTTGGTCCTTGTGAGGTGCCTGGTACCCATCATTAGACAATTTGTGAAATTCCAGGACATGCCGAAAAACCAAAAAATATTGATGCACAATCCGTAAGTTTCCGTGACACACCGGAAATCAAATGGAAGCATCGTTGCATAATTAAGTGAGGTTCCGTAACATTCCGTAAGTCAAAAAGGGGATGATTATGTAATCCGCAAGGTTCCGTAACATTACGGAAAGAAAACAAGTATCGTTACGAAATTCGTAAGTTTCCGTAACTTTACGAAAAAAAGAATCACAAAAAAAAAGCAGAGGGGGGTGTACTTAGTAAAAATGGGGGTGCAAATAGCACCCAGGCCCACTTGGGCCCTCCAGAATATTCCTCCAGAAGGCTGTTGCTTCTGGAGGAAGCAACCTGGCTTGCCTGGGCGAGCTGGGCGGCAAGCACCTCCCCTATTTTGCTATAAATAGGGGAGGAAGTGAAGAAGAAAGGGGTTCAGCCCCTTATGCACTTCTCTCTCTTTCGAATTTGCTTGGAAAAATTGTTTCCGTGAAGAAAATCTAAGCCGAGGCGCTTCCGAATCGTTTCCGTAACGTTTTCCGTGAAGAATTTCGCGAAGGTTTCGACCGTTCTTCGATGTTCTTCATTCGTTCTTCATCGTTCTTCGATCTTCAACGGGTAAGTACCTCAAACCAAGCTTTTCGATTCATTCTATGTACCCGCAGTGGTCCACATTGTGTTTCGTGCATTTTTATTCTCGTTTTGTTTACTTTTTATACCCCCTCTTGACGTGCTTAAGCCATTTTACTTAAGTCATTCCTCGCTTAACTTAAAAATAAAATAAATTTCCACTGAACGTTTGAATTGTATTATCCGTTAATTTCGGTTAAAATAAATTCCGACCGTTCGGTCGTGCCGTAATCACATTGGAAATCAAAAAGAGGTAAAAAATAATATAATAATAAAAAAAAATATCTTTTAGTAAAATAAAGCGGAAAATCAATCGGGCGTTTTCTCTTTGGGATTTCTCATTCTTAATCGAATTGATTAATAACTAAAGTGGAACTAAGGCTAAAATCAACTCGCCTAGTCAAGCTCGTCCATAAAGATAGGCTTTTGAAGTTTGTCATTTCAAATTTCTCACTAAGTAAAATGGATCATTTTTAAGGTCCAACGCCTTAAAATGATCACCACTTAAGTAAAAAGAATCACGCATAAGAAAGAACTACGTAGGTCTGATTTTCTCATCCCAATTGAGGAATACGTAGGAGCAAAGGGAAACACCCTTGTCGACCACAAAAAGAGAAAAAAATATAAAAAGGGTATAAAGGATATAAGGACATAAAAGGGAACGTAAAAATCAAAGTCATGTTTGCACATTCGATTAAAGGCTGCCGTCCCTTGTGACGGACGTGTGGGGTCCTAATACCTTCCCCGCGCGTAAATACAACTCCCGAACCTTTCACTTAAAAGTTCGTAGATCGCGTCTTTTCTGGTTTTTCCGACGTTTTCCTCAAATAAACGTTGGTGGCGACTCCGCGCGTATTCCTTTCGTGGAACACGCATCCCGCGAGTCACGCGTCGCCCTCCCGCCGAAGGGTAGGTTGCGACAGTTGGCGACTCCACTGGGGACTGTTTTTAGAGAGTTAGGCCATTTAATTTTGTGCAATGTTTTACCTTGACTTACCCCTTTGTTGGTTTCCTTTCATTATGTTCTTGTGTATATAAACTCTTTGTTGCTTTTAGTGCGCTTTAAAATGTATGCATGAAATAAATATTTATTCATTTGATGCACACAAACACCAACACTATTTGCACACACTGTGAGTGAAAAAGGGCCCTATACCCGGGTTCATGGGAGCATAAGGAGTGGAGGTGAATCTGTGATCATGCTAGGTCTCCGACTTGCTTGATTACAGTGAACCCTCATCTAGAGCTTTTCTCTTTGAAAACTTATTGTTGCTAGTAGTCCCTACTGCTGCAATATGTTCTTCGAAGGGAATGATACCTCTAGAAACCATCAAGAGAGATATAACTACCTTGGGGGTTATTGCTAAAAGCCTAGTTAGTTCTCTCCCTTATAGGTCCCTTAAATAGGGGCACGGAGCAAACACGCTACGTGCCATTTTTCACACTGCCATGCATGAGTATCATATACCCTTTTGCTTATGTTCGGTAAATATTGTCATACTGTGTACATTCCCGCATTGTGTCTTTTGCATATGCATTGCATATGGGTTCTGTTTTGATCCCTACTGTAAACAAACCAACGGAGGGTCCGTGTCGCCTTCTTAAAAACGTGCGTTGGGGCATTTTGCTACCCCTAGACGTCGTATCTAAGAAGGGGACAAATTCCCCGGACCCCCGCATTCCTAGATTGCATCTGTGTCATATGCATTCCATCATGCATTCATCCATCCCACCCATGAGATATCGGAGTTTTGATTTGCACCAGCTTTTGTCTCACTTTAGTAAGCATGGGAACAAATCAAACCGGCAAGAGGTTCTACCAAGTCAAGGTCAAAAGCCTAGATACCACCAGCATCAAGGAATTAGGGTGGTTGATGGAACCCCTCCAAATGCAAACCTTCCGCAAGACTTACGGAAAGATCTTAGAGTTGACCATAGCAGAAGTGTCCATAGAAGCCATTGCATCACTTACCCAATACTACGACCAGCCTTTGAGATGCTTCACATTTGGAGACTTCCAATTAGTACCAACCATTGAAGAATTTGAGGAAATTCTAGGATGTCCTCTCGGGGGAAGAAAACCATATCTTTCCTCTGGGTGTCTCCCCTCTTTGAGCAGAATTGCAACTGTGGTCAAGGATTCAGCAAGAGGTTTGGACCGCATAAAACAGACTCGGAACGGCATAGCGGGCCTACCACAGAGGTACCTAGAAGACAAGGCGAGGGGTATGGCCAATCAAGGAGACTGGGTCCCGTTTATGGATGTGTTAGCTTTGCTAATTTTTGGGGTCGTCCTCTTTCCAAACGTGGTTGGTTTGGTGGACCTAGCAGCAATCGACGCTTTTCTTGCCTACCACTATAGCAAGGAAAGTCCGGTGGTAGCTGTCTTGGCAGATCTATTTGACACATTTGACCGAAGGTGCGAAAAGAGTAGCGCACGGATCATCTGTTGCTTACCCGCCCTCTGTGTTTGGTTGGTTTCGCACTTGTTCCAATAAGACACAAGATATCCATGTCCGCTCCTGAGCCATCGCTCGTGTACTGAAAAGAGGAGAATAGATTGGGACCAGCTCTTGGCCGGGATAGGAGGTAGAACAATCAGTTGGTTCCCCTGATGGAAGGAAGGAAAAGAAGGAGTCCTTTTCTCATGTGGAAGATACCCAAACATTCCGCTGGTAGGAACGAGGGGTTGTATTAACTACAATCCCACGCTCGCTATAAGACAACTAGGGTACCCCATGAGGGGAGCACCGACGGAAGAAAGCATGTCTCCTTTCCTTGTGAGGGATTTCGGCGCATAAAATTCCAAGACTATACAAAGAATCCATAAGGCATGGGAAACCCCGTTAAGGAAAGATCAAGAGCTTAGAGGCATTCGTAATGGCATCATTGGTGGGTACCACGAATGGCTGAAAGTTCATATACGAGGTTTAGATTGGCTCGCCAAGTTAAAAGTCGTCAGCAAAGAGAGTTTTGAAGCACCGGAAGAGGACGAAGAAGTCCAAGCTCTCAAAAGCGAGTTAGGAAAGGCAAAACTTGCCAAGGAGAAGTTCAAATTGGCCGCTACACACGTTCGGAAGGAGTGTGCCGGGTTACGGGAAGAGAATGCAATTACCGCAAGAGCCCTTGAACAAGAGACCAAGAGGGCTCGCAAGGAAGAGTATGGCCGGAACAAATTTCGCGGAGCTCTATGGGGTAGCAATAGTGAACTCAAGTTGCGAAGGGAAGAAAGAGACCAGTCGCGAGCACATAGCATGGTTCTGAAAGAGGAGTTAATTGCTTGTTCGAGGTTCAAAAGAAGCTTGTCTCAGCGTTTATGCGAGACGGAGACCAACATGCTAGCTATCATCGCTAAGTACCAAGAAGAGTTGGGTCTAGCCATGGCCCACGAGCATAGAATCGCGGACGAGTATGCTCAAGTGTACGCGGAAAAAGAGGCTAGAGGAAGGGTGATCGACTCTTTACACCAAGAGGCAACCATGTGGATGGACCGGTTTGCTCTTACCTTGAATGGGAGCCAAGAACTTCCCCGCTTATTAGCCAAGGCCAAGGCGATGGCAGACACCAACTCCACCCCCGAAGAGATTCATGGGATTCTCAGCTATTGTCAGCATATGATAGACTTAATGGCCCACATAATTAGAAATCGTTAGGAAACTTGTATGGTCTCTCAGACCTTGACTAGATATGACTTCCTTTTTGAAATAAAATGAGTTGGTCCCATGTTTCTACTCCAAAAAGCTTGTGCAAATCAAATCACTCCTACATTTCATCTCTAGCATGCATTTTCTTTCTTTACCCACTCCTCACATTTGGTTTTTTAGGGAAAAACACCATAACTAAACGCGCCGCAAGGTATCCCTATCGCACCAGATCCAAATCTAGAACGATGGGTGATCAAGAGGAGACGCAGGAACAGATGAAAGCCGACATGTCGGCTCTGAAAGAACAAATGGCCTACATGATGGAGGCCATGTTAAGTATGAAGCAGCTCATAGAGAAGAACGCGGCCACCGCCGCCACTGTCAGTTCGGCTGCCGAAGCAGACCCGACTCTCTTGGCAACTACGCACCATCCTCCCTCAAACATAGTAGGACGGGGAAGGGACACACTGGGGCACGATGGCAGCCCTCACCTGGGATACAACCGAGCGGCTTACCCTTATGGATTGCCGCCCAACTATTCACCACCCGTTTTGCAAGAAGATGCGGGCCATACTGGGAACGCCTCTAGTTCAACACCCGTGCAGCCTAAGGCACCCACCCAGAGGGAAGCTCCCCAAGTTCCAACTCCGAACACGACCCGACCGGCCGGTAATTCCAACACGACAAGGAACTTCCCTCCGAGGCCATTTCCGGAATTCACCCCACTCCCAATGACGTACGAAGATCTTCTGCCATCCCTCATCGCCAATCATTTGGCCGTGGTAACTCCTGGAAGGGTCCTCGAACCCCCTTTCCCGAAGTGGTATGACCCTAACGCAACTTGCAAGTACCATGGGGGTGTCCCGGGGCATTCCGTCGAAAAATGCTTGGCCCTTAAATACAAGGTCCAACATTTAATGGATGCCGGATGGATGACTTTCCAAGAGGATCGGCCCAATGTGAGAACCAACCCGCTCGCCAATCATGGAGGGGGAGCGGTTAATGCAGTTGAGTCCGATAGGCCGCACAGGTCTAAACCTTTAAGGGATGTGGCAACCCCTAGGAGGTTTATCTTTGAGGCCCTACAAAAAGGAGGTGTGATTCCCCGTAGTGGGTGTAAGGAGGATTCCTGTCTGCTACACTCCGGCGAGATGCATGACATGGAGACGTGTTTGGGAGTAGAGGAATTGTTACAGCAGATGATAGATCAAGGTCGACTGGAAGTCGGCATTGAAGGAAAAGAAGAGCAGCATATATGCATGCAATCTACGGAGGGGAGCGGTGTTGCGAAGCCCAAACCCTTGGTGATATACTTCACTAAAAGCGCAGCTTCGCAAAAGCCTGGGCACCCCTTAGTAGCCAAGCCTGTTCCTTTCCCGTACCAAAATAACCACGCGGTCCCGTGGAGATATGCACCTCCGAGGGAGAAGGAAGAAGAAGCCATTGACGTCAGCTCGCTGTCAGCTAAAGTAACAAATATCACGGGACTGAGTGGTGTGACCCGTAGTGGTCGTGTGTTCGCACCTCCAGACCTACCAGTCCAACCCGCGGATGTCAAGGGAAAAGGAAAAGTGGTGGAGGAACAAGATGGCGAAGCACCCCACGCTTCGAATAAAGATATTCCGGCAAAGGGCCCCCCGGAGAAAAAGGATGGTAAAAAGGAGGTGTCGCTAGAGGAAGCCAGCGAGTTCCTTCGGATAATTCAGCAGAGCGAATTCAAGGTTATCGAACAACTCAACAAAACCCCGGCCAGGGTCTCGCTGTTGGAGTTACTTATGAGCTCCGAGCCTCATCGGGCTCTGCTAGTAAAAGTTCTGAACGAGGCTCATGTGGCCCAAGATATCTCGGTAGAAGGTTTCGGAGGGCTGGTCAACAATATCACTGCCAACAACTATCTTGCCTTCGCCGAAGAAGAAATCCCCGCCGAGGGGAGAGGGCATAATAAGGCTTTACACGTATCAGTCAAGTGTATGGACCATATCGTAGCCAAGGTGCTCATCGATAATGGTTCCAGTTTAAATGTGATGCCTAAGAGCACGTTGGAGAAGTTACCATTCAATGCTTCCCACCTAAAACCGAGTTCAATGGTGGTTCGTGCCTTCGACGGCACTCGCCGAGAGGTTAGGGGAGAGATCGATCTCCCAGTACAAATAGGCCCTCACACCTGTCAAGTCACCTTCCAAATAATGGATATTAACCCCCCTTACAGCTGCCTGTTGGGGCGCCCGTGGATCCACTCAGTGGGAGTTGTGCCTTCTACGCTCCACCAAAAGCTGAAATTCGTAGTGGAGGGGCACTTGGTCATCGTGTCAGGCGAGGAAGACATCTTGGTAAGCTGCCCATCCTCCATGCCTTATGTGGAAGCCGCAGAAGAATCGTTAGAAACTGCTTTCCAGTCTTTTGAGGTGGTCAGCATTTCCTCCGTGGACTCCCTCTTTGGGCAGCCTTGTCTGTCCGATGCAGCGGTAATGATGGCCCGAGTTATGTTGGGGAACGGTTATGAACCCGGGATGGGTTTAGGCAGAGACAACGGCGGCATAACTAGCCTGATAAATACTCAAGGAAACCGTGGGAAGTATGGTTTAGGCTATAAGCCCACTCAGGCGGACATGAAAAGAAGCATCGCGGGAAGAAAGAACAGTGGTCAAAGCTCGCGTTGGAGACAAGAAAGTGAAGGAAGCCCGCCCTGCCACATAAGTAGAAGCTTTATAAGCGCGGGTCTGGGAGACAAAGGTCAAGTGTTCGCGATATGCGAAGATGATGTTCCGAGTACTTTGGATTTGGTACGACCATGCCCTCCTGATTTCCAGCTGGGAAATTGGCGAGTGGAGGAACGCCCCGGCATTTACGCAAATAGCATAATGTAAACCTTTACGGTTTTAAAAGCTCTATAGTTGGGCCTAGGCTTTAGAGTTTTTCCTTTTGTTAAGGCTTTGTGTCTTTTGTTTTTGAATTTATAATACAAGGATCTTTCTTCATCTGTTCCTGGTCTCTACCCATTCTCATTCATTTGCATGTTTACTTCTTTTTCTGAAACGGCAGATCCGATGACGAGTCCCCCGAAGGTACTAATACCTGGGACCCGCCTATCGACTTCGAGCAAGAAATGAATCAAACGGAAGATGAAGGAAATGAGGATGTGGGACTTCCCCCAGAACTAGAAAGAATGGTCGCCCATGAGGACCAAGAAACGGGGCCTCGTCAAGAAGAAACAAAGCTAGTAGACTTAGGAATTGGCAGTGGAAAGAGGGAAGTAAAGATAGGTACAGGTATTACCGCACCTATCCGTGAAGAATTAATAATCCTGCTAAAAGATTACCAAGACATCTTTGCTTGGTCATACCAAGATATGCCCGGTTTGAGTTCTGACATTGTACAGCACCGATTACCTCTAAATCCCGAGTGTTCCCCGGTAAAACAGAAACTGAGAAGGATGAAGCCCGAAACATCCTTGAAGATAAAAGAAGAAGTGAAGAAGCAATTTGACGCTGGATTTCTGACCGTCGCTCGGTATCCAGAATGGGTTGCCAACATTGTACCAGTTCCTAAGAAAGATGGGAAAGTACGAATGTGTGTGGATTATCGGGACCTGAATCGGGCCAGTCCCAAGGACAATTTTCCTTTACCACACATCGATATCCTCGTAGATAACACAGCCAATTTCGCTTTATTTTCCTTCATGGACGGTTTCTCTGGTTACAATCAGATAAAGATGGCGCCCGAGGATATGGAAAAGACTACTTTCGTCACCCTGTGGGGGACGTTCTGTTACAAGGTGATGTCCTTTGGACTCAAGAATGCCGGGGCAACTTATCAACGGGCCATGGTAGCTTTGTTCCATGATATGATGCATCAAGAGATCGAGGTCTACGTGGACGACATAATTGCTAAATCTAAATCCGAGGAAGAACACCTTGTCAACCTGCGGAAGTTGTTCGAAAGGCTTAAGAAATATCAATTAAGGTTGAACCCCGCTAAGTGTACCTTTGGGGTCAAATCAGGGAAATTGCTTGGTTTCATTGTAAGCCAGAAAGGGATAGAGGTAGACCCCGAAAAAGTGAAGGCTATCCTTGAGATGCCAGAACCCCGTACAGAGAGGCAAGTCCGAGGTTTCCTAGGGCGTTTGAATTATATTGCCAGATTCATATCGCAGCTCACCGCCATTTGTGAGCCGTTGTTCAAGCTCTTGCGCAAAAACCAAACTGATCGCTGGAATGAGGATTGCCAAGAGGCTTTTGGAAGGATCAAAAAGTGCTTAATGAATCCTCCCGTGCTTATGCCACCAGTACCTGGAAGGCCTCTCATTTTGTACATGACAATCTTGGACGAATCAATGGGGTGTATGCTGGGGCAACATGACGAATCCGGGAAGAAAGAGCGCGCTGTTTACTACCTAAGTAAGAAGTTCACGACCTGTGAGATGAATTATTCCTTTCTCGAAAGAACGTGTTGTGCGTTAGTATGGGCATCCCATCGCCTAAGGCAGTACATGCTGAGCCATACTACCTGGTTGATATCCAAAATGGACCCGGTTAAGTACATCTTTGAAAAGCCAGCTCTCACGGGACGAATCGCCCGGTGGCAAGTCCTGCTATCTGAGTTTGATATAGTCTACGTCACCCAAAAGGCGATAAAAGGAAGCGCTTTAGCAGATTATTTGGCTCAACAGCCTCTTAACGACTACCAGCCCATGCATCCTGAATTCCCGGATGAGGACATCATGGCCTTGTTTGAGGAAAGATTGGACGAAGATCGGGACAAATGGACTGTATGGTTTGACGGAGCGTCAAACATTCTAGGTCATGGCGTTGGGGCAGTGTTGGTCTCTCCGGACAATCAATGTGTACCTTTCACAGCCAGGCTAGGATTTGACTGCACCAACAACATGGCCGAATATGAAGCATGTGCCCTAGCCGTCCAGGCAGCAATTGACTCCAATGTCAAACTACTCAAGGTGTACGGCGACTCAGCGTTGGTAATCCATCAGCTGAGAGGGGAATGGGAGACTAGAGATCCCAAGCTGATACCCTACAAAGCCTATATCAAGGAATTGGCTAAAACCTTCGATGAGATCTCCTTCCATCATGTTCCCCGCGAGGAAAATCAAATGGCGGATGCACTTGCTACGTTGGCGTCTATGTTCCAGCTAACACCGCACGGGGATCTACCCTACATCGAATTTTGGTGTCGTGGCAAACCCGCGCATTGTTGCCAAGTGGAAGAGGAACGGGACGGAAAGCCTTGGTATTTCGACATCAAGCGATATGTCGTAAGCAAAGAATACCCGCCAGAGATTGCCGACAACGATAAACGGACATTGAGAAGGTTGGCAGCCGGTTTCTTCATGAGCGGAAGCATACTGTATAAAAGAAATCACGACATGACACTCCTGCGGTGTGTGGATGCCAAGGAGGCAAATCACATGATCGAGGAAGTCCATGAGGGCTCGTTTGGAACGCACGCCAACGGGCATGCTATGGCCAGGAAGATCCTAAGAGCAGGTTATTACTGGCTTACCATGAAAAGTGATTGTTGTGTCCATGTGAGGAAATGCCACAAATGTCAAGCATTCTCAGATAATGTTAATGCCCCACCACATCCTCTGAATGTCATGTCCGCCCCTTGGCCTTTCTCCATGTGGGGAATAGATGTCATCAGGGCCATTGAGCCCAAGGCCTCGAATGGTCATCGCTTCATCCTCGTAGCGATAGATTATTTCACCAAGTGGGTCGAGGCGGCTTCATATACCAATGTCACGAGGAATGTGGTGATCAGGTTCATTAAGAAAGAGATCATCTGCCGATATGGTTTGCCAAGGAAGATTATCACGGACAATGGCACCAACCTGAATAACAAGATGATGGGGGAAATGTGCGAGGAGTTTAAAATCCAGCATCACAATTCCACACCCTACCGGCCAAAGATGAATGGAGCCGTGGAAGCGGCCAATAAGAATATCAAAAAGATTATCCAAAAGATGACCGTGTCATACAAGGATTGGCACGAAATGCTCCCATTCGCGTTACACGGTTACCGGACTTCAGTGCGAACGTCAACTGGGGCAACGCCGTTCTCATTGGTATATGGGATGGAGGCTGTGTTACCGTTTGAGGTAGAAGTCCCGTCATTAAGGATCTTGGCGGAATCCGGATTAAAGGAATCAGAGTGGGCTCAAACGCGCTATGACCAGCTCAACCTCATTGAGGGTAAGCGCTTAACGGCCATGAGTCATGGGCGCTTATACCAGCAAAGAATGAAGAGTGCATTCGACAAGAAAGTATGCTTACGCAAGTTCCATGAGGGAGACCTTGTGCTAAAGAAAATGTCCCATGCTGTCAAGGACCATCGAGGGAAATGGGCCCCGAACTACGAAGGGCCTTTTGTTGTGAAGAGGGCTTTTTCCGGAGGAGCCCTGGTGCTTACCAACATGGATGGCGAAGAGCTACCTTCACCCGTGAACTCTGATGTCGTCAAACAATATTATGCTTAGAAGCTGGGGCAATTAAGGATGTCGCTGCATGTTCTTTATCTTTATGCGTTTTCTGGATTTCCCCCAGGGATTTCCTGTCTGTTGTATCTCTCGTTACAATCTTTCAAAGAAATGAACGTGGATTCGAGGCTTTAGTCCTCACGTTAGTTTCAAGCCTTGTGTTAATCTGTGATCACCTGAGCCCTTCCGCTCAGCTCATGGGATGCCCCAAGCGCTTAATTAGAATTGAACCTGAACCAACTTTCCCTAAATTTGCTGCGTTTGAAAACATTCGTGCATATGCATACGCATACGCATACGCATGCATATTGTTGTGGTAAAACAGGGGCAGGATCATCTTGGGCTACCTTCTGGGGTAGAGACAAAACATGAACGGCAAAAACCAATCAAGGTAAGGTAATGACGCGATCAAGATTGGCCATACCTGGTTGTTTATTACTTGCAGGTACTTAAGGACGGATGCAAGTGGGGATGGGGTCACGACCGACCGATCGTTGCCCCTTCTCTGCGCGAAACAAGCAGAGAATGTCGCTGCAAGGCAGCCCCGTATCCTTTGTATTTTGCAGCTTTCTTTTACTATTTGTTTGTTTTAAAAAGCAAAAATAAGTAATCAACACCTAATTCTAACCTAAGTAAGTTCAAGTTAGGCAAGATGCTAATCCATGAGAAGGGAGGGGACATGGTTAATGTTCCCCTCAAAAAAAAAAAAAATGTGCAGGTTAGCTCGCCTGGGCGAGCCACCCCTGCACCAAATTATAAGAATGACGAAAGGGGGGACGTTTTTGCATTCAAAAACTTCTTTTCCCCCCTTTCAAAAGCCATACCCACGGGATTGACGAGTTTGCAGCCCTAGGGTCATCCTTTTTCGCATTTTTTGATTCTGTTTTGCGCTTTTGTTCATCACCAACAAGTAAGTGTTCCATCCCTAAGCTTTCTAGCTTTTCATTGGTGTATTTTGATCTCCTTTTGGTGCTCTAAATTGTGGGAATGTGCTCAAATATATGGGGCAATTTGGTTTGTTTCTTGCTTGATTAGGTTGAATTAGGGGTTTGTATGGGATAGCCCTAGGCCTATAATGCATTTTGGAACAATGGGACATGCCACATTGTCCCCGTTCTCTTGCTATTGACGCCTAAACGCGCGCCCACCAAGTGTTCGGTGAAATGCCTCAATGGCATTAGCGCGTGACTTTTGTAAGGAAACAACCCATGGGGCATTTTGGTTTGTACATATTTTCTATTTTTGGAATATGTATTCATTCCCGAAAAAGGCTAGAGTAATTGCCCCACATATATCCTAGGCCTAGGAACTACAATTTTATGCAAAAAGAACACAAGTGGAGGTGCATATTGGGTAAAGTTACCCTTTTTGGCCAGCAATCAGTTATGGGCCACGCTACAATAATTTCCCTACGCCTAGATGTTTAGGAATTTTGCTCGTCATGAATGTGTAGGTTTAGAATAGGTAGCAAAATACCTTTGGCAATTTACACTTTGGGTATGATAGCAAAATACTTGGATGTATGTACATATAATTTTTGGTAGTCAAAATGTCTCACGAAAAAAAATATATATATAAATATGTTGCATGTTATGTAAAGGAAATACATTACAAAAAAAAATATACCTTTTAATTTGAATACAATTTTAGTCAGCAAAGGAAAATATACTTGAATTTGCATGCGACTTTAGGTAGCAAAAACTTGAAAAGAGCATGAAATGTAGCACCTTATTGTGTAGATAGTCAAGATTCATCATGAAGTTTGTGTATTTATAGGTATTAGAAATACCAAGATGTGCACATGTGCAATTTTTGGTACCCCGAAATGCTTTGAGTATGCATGTATGTAAATTTAGCCAAGGAGATGTGTGTGATGTAAGTAACAAATACACCTTGGAAGTACATGTAAATAATCTAGATAACGAAGCTGCCTTGATTGTATATGGGTGCATTTTTTCTTAGTTAATAGAATGTCTTGTGCAAGTGAACGTTCGTAAGGAAATATGCGCATAAGCTTGCTCTAAATTTACATTGATGGGGGGAGGTTGTATGCCATTTTTGTTTTAAGAGTAGTGTCCCACTGGTAAAACTAACTTTCCAAATGTTTGCCTTCGCAGGAAATGGCCCGAGGAAGCTTGCCTCAAAGGTCCAGGAAGGACAAGGCAGCCGAAGGAACTAGTTCCGCTCCGGAGTATGACAGTCACCGCTTTAGGAGCGCTGTACACCAGCAGCGCTTCGAGGCCATCAAGGGATGGTCGTTTCTCCGGGAGCGACGCGTCCAGCTCAGGGACGACGAGTATACTGATTTCCAGGAGGAAATAGGGCGCCGGCGGTGGGCACCACTGGTTACTCCCATGGCCAAGTTTGATCCAGAAATAGTCCTTGAGTTTTATGCCAATGCTTGGCCAACAGAGGAGGCGTGCGTGACATGAGATCCTGGGTAAGGGGTCAGTGGATCCCGTTTGATGCCGACGCTATCGGCCAACTCCTAGGATATCCGTTGGTGTTGGAAGAGGGCCAGGAATGTGAGTATGGCCAGAGGAGGAACCGGTCTGATGGGTTCGATGAGGAGGCCATCGCCCAGCTGCTATGTATACTGGGGCAGGATTTTGCCCGGACTGCTGCAGGGAGGTGAGTGCGAATCATGCGCACCAACATGACCACCCTAACCCAGATATGGATGACGTTGCTCCTCAGCAACATCCTGCCACCGATCATAATTCCGACCTTCCCATGCTGAAGTGTCAGCTGGTGTACGCCATCCTGACACGGATGAGCATCCATGTGGCTCAGTTGATCGCTGATGCCATCTATATTTTTGCAGGTATGGCGCCCACTAGGCACCCTTTGGACCCAGATAAGTCCAACAGGGCCCTGGGATTCCCCGCACTGATCACAGGACTCTGCCAGTCGTTCGGAGTCCCCGTTGCACCTACCAAGGTGATTCGGCCGCCCATCACCCGGGCTTTTATTGAGAAGTACTGTACCCAGAGACAGGCTCAGGGTGATGCTCCACAGGCCGCAGGCGCGCCACCACCGTCTCATCAGGCTGGCCAGGCTGGGGCATTTGACATGGAGCAGTATTTACGGCATTTGGTTCGCCAGCAGGCGGCCAACCATTGAGCACATGTATAGACCCATGATTGTCTGTACCAGATGAGCCTTAGCATGCAGAGCCAGGGCTTCGCTTCTTTTTCATGCCCCTACTCCAGACCAGTTCAGGGCAGAGGTTGCATGGCCCGGAGATTGGCCCGAGGCCCAAGCAGGAGAGGCACCCCCAGAAGCTCCCGCGATGGAGAAGAGGCCCACGAGGACGAGGAGATGGCCGATTTGCTTGACTTCTTGGGAGGGAGTGGAGATACGTGACTGGGAGATCCCCAGATTCATGTTTTCATTCATATTTCTTTTATCATTTTTATTCTATGTTGTTGTTTTGACTTGAGAGACTAATGTTTGTTTTTGTTG